>NW_024356504.1:8287924-8360024 GCF_014805655.1 Passer montanus
CGCCCTCACGGGTCCGCCCGCCGCCGGGCTGCGACCTGCGGCCGCCGGGACAGCCGGCCCTGCTCCCGCGCAGCCGGCAGGGAGCGGCCCGGAGAGGGGGGAGGAAAGAAGTCACTCCCCTTCTAAAAGGTGGTGTCCCCCTCCGGCTTTCGTGAGCTCCTCAGTGCCCACACCTGAAGCCGGCTCCTGATCCCTCCCCTTGCTTCACCTTGACTTGGTTTCAATTGGAGGGGCAATACAAGCGTTTTAATTGAAATAAGCAGCTCAGGAGTATTTTATCGGCGCTCCAGAGCACTGCGTGTCCCGTCCCCCCGTCCCCCCGCCCCCAGCAACAAAGGCACAGTGGGTGAGTGAAAGGAAGGTGCAGTCCACATTTCAGGATTTTTCCTGGACCCTTCCTCCAGCCCGCTGTCATCTCCCATGAAACTGTGTGCTAAAGTCTCTCATTTCATGTGCGTGGAAAACGAGCTGGGCAGTACAGCCTGTGAGGAGGATTTGACACTTGGAAGGAACACAGCACATAGCATGAGAAAGGTGAGTCCCGTGTACAGCGAGACACGCCCACAGCCTTCTCTTGTGTTAGGGTGGCCTGCAAGGTGCAGGGCTTTTCATGACACTCGTGTAGACATGATTTTAAAACTGACGATGAAAGGAAGGAATGCAGAACAGCAGTTGTCCCTTCTTTACAAATTCTACATTATTTTCTATAAATTGTTCAGGTTCTAGATAGTATCTTCCAAGCAATCAGTTTATGACCATGAGCTTCCACTTACAGACGACACAAATTGCCTTGAGTACCTTGTGAGAAGGGTAGGAGGCCATACAAATCTCAGCAGGATGTTTGGGGTTCCATGCAGGTAATAGCAGAGTAAAACTCAAACTATGCCATCCTTCAGGCTCATAACTCCTCCCTGCTCTACGGTGTGGGGACAAATGATTAATTCAAATGGTGATCATATGCCAGTGCCCTTCAGATTTCTCCATGGGCTATGTTCTCTACCCTCTGTTGTAATTTCTTTGGTGTACCAAGGAATTTTTTTTAATACATGTGCTACTTCATATTTCACATCTGCCTTTTAGTTGGTTGCCTTGCTGCCGCAGCTTCTTTAGCTCTTTAAAAGAAATAACTTTTTAAATTGGAATACTGAACAATATGATGAAAAATCTAAGGAAATGTATCTAAAGATCCCTTTTGCTAAATGGATACAGCTAAGAAATTGGCATAGCAGAGGAGAATGCCACAAAAGGCAATTCTTTCATTCTGCCTCAAAAAAAAAAAAAAAAAAGTTTAAGTGCATGCCAGAGGAATAGAAGAGGCTTCCAGTCAGTGAGATCAAAGTTGCAGTTCTTCTTTTGCTATTGTCTGTGGGGAGGGGAAAAAAGATAATTTTTGCATCTAAGCAATCAATCTACTCGAGGAAAATCAATGCTATTCATTTCTCAATATGCAAGTGTTTGAGAGCCAGTAGAACCAAAGCTTGAAAGCTAAGGCGCTCTAAATTCTCGGTCAAATTACTGATTTGTAACACAGTGTGTGCGTGACAGCCGAATCAATAAAACTCCCTGGTTCTCTACTTCCGTTATGGAGCATCCACCGGCGCCGCGCCCGGCCCGACCGCCAGAGGGCAGCGGAGCGGCGCGGCCTGAGGGCGCGGGGCCGGCCGGAGGGCGCGGGGCAGCCTGAGGGAGCGGGGCCGGCCGGAGCGGGGCCGGGAACGGCTCGGAGCGACCAAAATCCCCCTCGGTGCCGTGAGCCTGCCCTTGGCCGAGCAGCGGTCCTGCCCTGCCACAGCCCTCTGTAGTTACAGTACTTCGGCTGCCAAGGAACGAAGTGCGCGTCGGCAAAAAGGGGATGTTGCTCACGTGCTTGGCTGTGGGCAGACGCCACTCAAAGGTGGGTATCTTTTTGTGGAGAAACCATTAAAAGATGCTTAACACTTCGTGGATTGTGTAAGTTGGACGTGCCCAGAGTGAGCCAGGAACCTTGCCTGCATCCATACTTCATTCGGAAGTGTCCCAATTAGAGAACAATTAGAGCAAGACATCCAAAATTAACTCTGGCATTTGTATTATGAGTAATCATGTAGCTTTCTAATTGAGACACCAGTGAAACTTCTCAGAGAAACTTGGAGAGCAAGGAATAAATGAAATGTTTGAGTAGTTCAGGTATCAGCCTGTGTCAACCAAAGAGTCTTCAAACTGCACAGAAATGTCACGAGCTCCTGACTATTGAAATTAGAAATCCCTGACCCCAGGACAGTCCACATTCTCTTGAGATGAAAAGTACCAAATAAGCATTATATATCTCACATGACAAGTCAAATAGAATACAGATTATCCTGTGACTCTTAAGAAATCAGACCATAACAAGCCTAGGAAACATAATTTTAGAGTACTGGCCTTATGTTAATGGGGTCAAGTGCCCACTCCCTTGTGAGAACATATACTAGAAAGAAAATGCTAAAGCACATTTCATTAGTTTATACCCTGTACCTCCTCCTGCTGCCTCACAGTGCCCATTCCTAAGCTACACACTTGTATGAAAAAAAAAGGTTATTAAAAAATGTATTTGAGATTTAATTTCTCCTTATTGAACAGAAGGCTAATGGGACTTTTTAAAATCTGAGATGTGATTATGCAGCCAAAAACTTAAAATGGCAGCTGCTTTCAAAGGAGATTGCTGCTGAGAAATGGAGATTTGCCAGCTGAGGTACGTGGAACTTTTAACCTTTTAACTTTCCACAGTTTAGGAAGGAGTTACAGGGCCATGCTCTTAAGCAGCCCTTAAACCACAGAAAACAAGAAATCAGCCAACCTTGAAGTTATCCCATGCCTGTAAGAATAAGTGTTCAAATGTTTAGGGTCAAAACTGCTGTTTTCATTATGGGACATAAAGCAAATAATTTTGAATTCAGTACTTTGACTATTTCTTTGCTTTTTCTGGCCAGTACAAATACTCATTCCCTCACTTTTACTCAAATGCAACCAATGAGATCTTGCTAAAGTTTTCCAGGAAAAAAAACATCTCTTCAATTAGAAACTTGCTATGAAAAATATGAACCAAAAGACTAAATCATAGTTGCTAGAGCTTGAAAATATTACTTATTAGGTTTATTAAGGTTACATAGTAATAGAGTACAAGGGAGAGCTACTGTGGAAAACTCTTTATACCAATAATTATACCAAAAACTTCAAGGAGTTTCAAGTAACTGCAGTAATAATTTCACTGAAGCTGATTTTAAGCATGTTTTGTATTGTTATATGGAAGCCAATTTAAATAAGTCCATAATATGAGTACATAAATTCTACCTCAAGCAATAGTTCAAATTCATGTATCACACAGAAGTTTTGGGAGAAAGATGCAGACTGACAGGACTGTGATCCATGTTTAGAATACAGCAGTGCCACATTCAGTGTGGGTAGGGCTGTAGGAACCAAAATGGGTTCAGTTGTACACACACAACACCTATGGACTTCAAAGGAGTGATCAGCCTGTGGTGGAATAAAGACACAGAAACCTGCATGTGAGTTCTTTCGGGATTTGCATGCTGTGGGGCCTGCAAAAGATATGATGATGTACATACTTTAAACCAATGCATGTATTAATAAAACTATCCTGTAGAGCAACATAATCATTCTCCTCTTCAGTGCTAATAAAAAGACCCAAAAAACAGCGTACAATAACCTAGCAAGAGAGTTTCACAACAAGTAAGGACTTCCTTTCCTTCCTGCGTCATTCTGTGTTCTGTCTTTTTCTTGTTCCTGTTCTCCTCACTTACTCAGCATAACTCCCCAGTTAGTTCACAGGAAAGTCTATTGAAATAAATAAACAAGTTCTAACTTAGTCACAAGAGTATTGTAAAGAGTAATTAGCTAATGAAGTATAGTTCTTTGAAAATGCAATTTTTTAATGCATTTAATAAATGTTAATTTATTATTGCTTAGATTTATGGACACATCAGCATACTGTGTTAAAAAAAATTTTGTATGCAGAACCCAGGACAACATAAGGAATTTCAAGATGATAAATATCAGGGAAGTACTTTGCAGTTGCCTAAGATACAAGGCAGGCTGGGGCTCAGACTGCACTATGACCCTTTTCAGTACAATATTTGTGAGGCAGTAGAACTTGGTGCCACACTAGAGCCACACAGCCTGCTCCATGTTCTGGAAGTACAGGGCAGACACATCAGTGCTTCTTAACAGACCCAAATCAAACTGATCAGCAGGAGATGAATCACAGACATGATGAAGAGGGTCTGGCTTTGTGCCCAGTCATAGGAATAGGATTCATGAAGTGCTAGGCTGGCTCTCCACTACCCACAAGAGCCTAACAGGTTATTTCAGCTCCTCAGTGCCTGAAAGCAGCTGTGCTGCCTCTGGGTCTGACCCTACAAGTGTTCATTTGGAACACAAAGCATGCACATAGAAACTCCAGTGTGCCATGTCCACACTGTATTGGCAGCTCAAATGTCTCACTTTCTCTGGATCATACTTATCATGGCTAATGGAAATAATTATTGGATTGTAATTATTCAGTCATTCTTTCACCCAAAGTACAAAAGCAGGTGGAAGTTCTTCTTGTCTAAATGTCTAGTTTCTTATTCCTTTATCCTTCCCTGCCTTCACAGCTTTGCTGTGTTTCATAGATTTTCATCAAAGGCTGAAAGAAAATGTGGTTTTGCTTACCTGCAGAGCTAGATGAGTGTATTTTAACAGTTCAGGCCAAGTTTTATCTTCACAGCTTGGTGTCAGTTCTCTCTGCTAGACACAGATAGATACACTGGGCAGGAAGAGCACTAGTCCATGATCTGCCCCTAAATTTGCTGTAGATGCTATTGAAACCATTAGACTATTATTATTTATTATTATTAAATACCTAGTTTTCATCATTTTATACACATTTTCATCAGTGTGGAGTCTGAGGGAAAACTTGAGAATTTCTAGAAGCAAGGTACTGAATTAAATAACCTTGTGGTTTCTATGTCCTCAGCAAGAGAATTTGTAATGTGTATAAGGTGGCTTTCCTTAGGATCCTTATTTTCATTATATTGATCTTTTCTGACTAAATTCAAATTAGTTGCAAATCCAAATCTAATTTCAACATTGCTCGATCACTATGGGAAATTACTCTTCCTGGTCTGTTCCCCATTTCTCCTAGCAATCAGTTCCAGAAGTCAAATGTATTCTCAATTTGTTTTTGTATTGATGCATAGACACTTAAAAACCAAAGTTCTGATGCAATGTGAAGTCTCTGATGCAATGCTGAGATTCTTCTATTTATTTCTGTATGTGTATTATTCATGAGATATGGGGCATAAAATCATTTGACTGCACTCTCTCAGAACTCCTTTGTGATAATTCACAAAACAACCTCTCAGTGGTAGACACTTTATTTGTGTGACTACCACACCTCCTCTGTGAATTAGTCCTATATAACTGGGACATGTAATTTAATTAGACCTTATACGAAATAATGACTCGTGATCTGCAGTGATCTGCAGTGACTAAAACAAGTCTTTTAATTATTTTCTGTAAATTCTTTCTGTAAAGAAGATTTGGTACTATGAGTGCAATCAGATCAGATTCAAAAATTATTCTAGTGCAAGTGATAATTTCAGAAATACATGCAATGAAAGTCCAGGACTTTAATAAGTCTGAGTTTAATAAGTCTGAGATTTTCTTTTTGCATAGGTGTTCTTTATTACTCTAAGAACAGAACTGTAGTTGGCATCACAGAAGTACTATAATGAAAGTATTCTGAGCTTTATATTTACTTGTACGATGCAATATGGTCTGCTGTAGGTAAAGATCATGCATGACACACTTTTGCACTTGACAAGACATTTATGTAGGAATTAATTGTGCAGCTTCATGCACATTCAATGCAGCTATTCAATTCATCACAATACAGTAAACAAGTTAATTCTTCCTGCAACATTTGGTTCACAGGATTCCAGATTTAATTTTTCTAAGAGCCTGCTGGGGGCACCAACACATGCCCATAAAAATCAAATTATGATATTTGGCAAATGAAAAAAGAAAGACAAATTTAATAATTTATTTCTATGGTATAAATTACACAATACACCTCAGGTTATACATAATGCTTATAGTCTTCCTTTCACAGCTTTGAAAATACACCCCCAATGAATTTGCTTGCAGACTTATACTTGCAAATAACACACAACAAGAATGACCTGAATAAAGCACGGGCATCTCTAATAATGTATTCTGGCTGAGAAAAAAAGGGTGAACCAATTAGCAAGTGGGAAAAGAAACTGCCTTGACTGTGGGCTGCATCCTGGCTTTACAGAAAGGTGGCATTTGTTGGTTTAAAACCAGAGTGTTGAGTTGTGTAACAGGAAACTCAGCTACAGCAGCCACATAGTTGAATAGCTGTTGTGAGGTGCTACTTCATGCATGTAAAAATAACAGGAGAAGACCTGTATGGATTAAAAATATGTTAATGACACCACAGTAGCGTAAAGCAAATAATTCCCTAGTTTGAAGTGGGGCGGGGTTCACATATAAGTTATATTGGTTCTAGAGAAAAGTTACACAAATCTGAAAGCTTTAAGCAGAGACTGGACAACATATAGCAAACTTTTTACAGAAGTGCTCTGTTTTCTTTGGTGTTCTCTTATTCTCCTGATGAAAGAATGACTCCACATTTCAGATGCTCCCTTGGCCCTTGAGACTAGCAATGTTCAGCTGCCTAACAGCAGCACATTATCTTGAAGTGCCTGTTTTTCTAATGCTTTCTACATAGTGGAAAGATGGAAAGGATAGATAAACAAAAGCTAAGAAAAAGGCAAATAAGAGGCCAGCACAAGAAGAGGATAAGAGTTGAGCAGCAGACTGGCAAGAGATTGCTGGTGAGAAGTGCATTGACTACAGGATTTTTACAGGATCTGAATTTCTTGAGGACTGTGGAGAAGAATCTTATTGAGAAAATTTGATGCACATAAAGAAATGAAATGAAGTTATCACCAGGAAAGTAACAGGAGAGGAAGACCTCTTAGACAGTGAGCAGAAGAAGCTGGGCTTCTAGGTGCAGCCAAGAAAAGCAACATGGAAGTATCTCCTCATGAATGTAATGGCTCATCAACTACCTCATACTTGGAAGTGTTCCTAAAAAGAGAAAGTGACAATTGCCAAAAGTTTTTATTATCCTCACATTGCCACAACTTGCTTCTGACATGGCAGGGTTTCATTGTTGCATTTCATTATTCAAAAAGTGCACATTAACATTTCTTGACATTTTGATTTTTGTGCTCTTGTTCTACTTCTAGTCAATGTAACCTGTTACATTATTCAATCACTTTTATAGTTAGTTTTGGTTTTTTTCAAGTTCAAGTGGAATTCCCTGAACTTCAGTTTGTCTCTTGTTCTTTGTCTGGACATGCCTGAGAGGAGTCTGGCTTCATCTTCAGCTCTAGCCTCTAAGTCCAGCCTACTGGGTTTTGCTGGATTTTAGGCTTCACACTTTTAATATTGTTCAGATGCACATCATATATGACAAAAATACTGGCCAGCTTTCCCTACTGCATATGGATATTTCCTCTAGCAGCCTAGTAGGTGCCTCAGAGGGCTGGGATGGAAGAGGATCTCTGGGGACAGTTCACTCCAGAATTCCCTGTGATCATTTTACTTTCCTGCGGGATGGGGATGGGTTAGTTCTCAGCGCAGCCCAACAATATTGCCCTCAGAAGACCTTCCTGGCATGCTTACAGCCCCCACTGAATATTCAGAATATCCAACAGCCTTCACATTGTCACAATCCCTAGGGATGATTATGTGATACAGGCCCATCATGAGGGCTAAAATTGGTCAACCTATAATCAATGTACTCATCAAAAAATGTTGTCACTCCTCGATATTTTTAAGAAGCACATGCACCCATTCTTCTCCTTTTCCTCCTTAGCAGACCTCTGGAAAGAGGAGTTCATAGAAGTAGCTATGTTTGCTCTCCTTAGTAGTTTAGTCCCTCAAAATAGCTGCACTTGTAAGCACACCATTGCCAAAGAAGCTTTTAAACAATGCATTTAAAAGGTTTGAAGAGTTTTGCTACGTTTATGCCTTTTACACAACAACCTAGTAAGTTTCCTGGGGTGAAATCAATGTGGATCTGGGATAAAAATACGAAAGGTCTTTCTGAATGATTCTAGGAAAGCTCCAAAAAAGCAAAGCACTGATTCATTTATATCGTTGATCTTTTTCAGGTTTACTTACATAGAAAATTTTAGATTTTGGGGTTTTGAGTGATGTAGGCTGTATAAGCACACATTGTCTGTGACTAACCAATGTCATTTCACTTTGGCAGAGGCACTGATTTATTCTAGGCTTTCTTACTGGAAGGAATTATGTTACTCAATGCTTCTATTGAGAAGATAGTACACAAATCCACAAAAAATGCTTCAGTTAATATTTTCTACCAGGTAAACCAGGGAAATATGGAAATTGTATAAATTTAATTCTTTAAGGCATTTTTTGTTTTGCCTTCACTAAGCCAAGAACTATTATGTCATCTTATTATAAACTTGTAAAACATTTGGATATTTGAAACTAACATAGTTCTGTGAAAGAAAACTATGAGAATAGCATGCCACTGTCCAATTACAGCAATATATGTATTGAAATAAAAGATATTTAAACAGATGTTATAAAAGACTCCATTTCCATTGTACAGCATAGGCACATCTGCTGTACTTTAAATACTTCTTATCCATGCCAAAGAAATACTGTGAAGAGAAAATGCCTTTTTTGTGCTTTTCCTTTGAGTTTACTCTATGTGAATACGGAAAGAGTCTTTTCAATAGGAAAAAAGGCACTGATTGTAATCGCAACATTTTGTGTTTGCCCTACAGCTGCCATTTGTGACTGGTATGGAAATCAAGTCCTGGCTCTTGTTTTCTGGCCTCTTTTAAAAACCTTGAATATTGCTAAAATAGTAGTGGGCAGGAAGGAAAGGAGGGACAGCATTGTGCAAGACGAAACTAATATAAAATGCTGCAGTGCTACACTCATTTCCTTCCAAATCATTTTCAGGCATTAGCTTATTGGTATTGTTCTTTTCAAAGGAAATATGTGGTGTTACAGTATTATCCCCAGTGATGAAGTGCACCCATGCTGGTGTTTATGATACACATTTGTTTTCAGGACGTGCTTGAGTTTTAGTATTAAGGCCTTGAGTACATGAATTCCAGACTTAGACAGTAGTGAAGTGGTGGCTTTAGAGTAGTAATTTTAATTACTTATAAGGTAAGGCTCTTACATTTGCTCACTGGTGAGCCTGGAAGACTTAATACAGCTATATTTAGCAGTGGTATTTAGTAAGAAGCATCCACTACTACTATGTGCTTTACCAATGCAATAGTCTCAGAATTACAGAGCACACCCACAGGCAGTCTTCCTTCCTTGAGCTGCTTCTGTTACAAACCTATTACATATTCCCAGATGACAAAAGGTGCCCAGTATCTTTCCATACATATTAAATAATATCCATAAGATATTATTTAAAGGTACCAGATGGATGGGACACTGGAAGGAGAAAACCTTGAAAGCTGTTTTATACAGATTCTTCTGGGAAGCAAGCATGCAGCAGCAGTCTAACAGGGGATCCATAACAAGCTAGCAGCTCTGCTTCCATATGGTTCAAAGAGCCCAAGAAAAACCCTGAGGGACACAGAAGTTTTGCCATTAACTCAAGTGAGATTGGAGTAGGAGTGGGATACAGATGTTACACCCATGAAAGTTGTGCAGAAATGGCCCTGTAGATCCTGTCAACCATAAACTTAGGTGATAGAGACAACATTACTAATCACTATCCTGCATGGGGTTTTGTAGAAAGTGAATAAAATCTTCAATCTGTCACCTTTAAGGCTTCTGGGTACAAGATATACAAACATTTGCTTTGTGGGTACAAAACTTGCCAGAATTTTGTTACTATTAACAAATATTTCAAGAGTATTCATGTTCTTGGTATAAATCACACTGTTGCATGATGCTTTTGCACTTGCAACTGCGATGACATGAAATCAGATGAACTAATATTATGCTCTAATATACTTTACGTGTTCAATTATTTCAAAAGCACAATTTATGAAAATTATGCTCATTTTCTGGCAGAAGAATACTTATGCCATAGCAGGCACCTTAAATATAAGACTCAATACAAAAGGAATTTGAAAGTAATGAGTTTGTACTTCACTTACCAGCATTTGTAGTGCAAGAAGCTTATGAGATTTCTATCTCTTCTGATAATACTTTCCTTCTGCTTCATTTAAATTGTTACTGTGCCTTAATTTAGACTACTGCCTTATGGTCTTGGCTTTTTTGTTTTCCTAATTCTAGTTTTAACAAAAGTCACTGATCTCCTCATGGTGCAAAAAGTAGGATTTGTATGTAATCTTAACAACAGCTTTTTAGATTTCTTATAAATTAAATTAAAAAGGAGCTGAATGTGAATTAATTTGGATATGTGACCAAGTGACCATATCAGCAATGTGACCCTTTGTAGAAAGATCATTATTATTATTATTATTCTCTTTGTTTTTGTTGTTTAATACTCCACTGCAAGAAACAGAGCTGTTCTCTGTTCCTATCTGTGCAAAGTGAATACCTGTTACCTTCTCCAACATTGCCATAAAAATAATTTGCACAGTGAATTCCATTCCTCAGTGTGCATTATCCATGCTTAATTTCTTCTCTCTATGATCATAATTAAATTTAACTTTCCAGACAGTAGACAGAGGAATAAATACTTATAAGTGCACTGCACGGGTATGTATCAAACTAGAAATGAAAAGACCATCTGACTGAGAAATGTGTTGAAAAGTTTAGGTTGAAAATTCCAGAAATCCTCTCCAAAACAAAGTATCTAAAAATAACTTTATTCATTTATGAAACTGGGCTTGTTCAATTCCTGATAAAACAGAAAATCCTCTTAGAGTGGTGAAGTTAGATAAATCTAAATCAGACTTTGTTTGAAAGCAGATCCAGCTATCAGCTCACAGGCTGCTGGACAAGAGCCTGTGGAAGCTAACTGGGCCTTTGGCTGTCACCCGAAATGTTCTGACTAAATTGTCATAAAAAATAAAACTATTTAAAAAAGCCAACCTTCTTTCCTTCCTCCAAATGCAGGATTAACAAGTCTTTCAGTAAAAGATTTAACTTTTGCAAATAATATGGAAACAACAAAAAATCTGGAAACATATAACTGGAGGAAATAAACGTGAGGAAATAAATGCCTGTGGCAATGTATGGGGCAATGGAAGTATATTCCTAGATTATTCTAAGCCAAATGCTCTTACTTTACTTATCATTCCAGCTGTTGTCAGAGAGGATATACAAATTATTTTTAAACACAGGCAGAGTAATTTACATTTTGTGTTCTTTTCTGAAGATATTTACACATTTGCAGCATTAGATAATTTGAGAATTCCTTCAATTTTAGTAGGATAGAGATGGTGAAATGAGTATATTCTAAAGTCTTTGTGTGATATGGGGTGTTATTCCTATTTTTTCTTAATTTCTAATCAAGTTTTTATTGTTATATCACTATAAAAGTGATGGTTTAAAAAGTAACAACAATAAGTCTCTGACATTATTGTCCACTTTATTAGGGCCAAATGTGAAAGGTACTACAGACAGTAAATCTACTTATCAGTGATTTGTAAGCGTTGTAGGAATTGAAGTTATTTCATTTAATAAATAAATAACCTTCCAGTGTAGAAAAAGAATGATCTCTAACAATAGCCAAAGGCACCCATCTTGTGGAGAGGGTATGCAATGATTAGAGTTTCTATGCTGGTAGATTAGAAGAAGTCAACAAGATGCACAAAGTTGACAACTATCAGACCAAGAAATGACAAAATCATCGAACCAATCCTAAACTGCAGAATCATAATTAGTGGTTAGAAATATTTCCTATGCAACTTACATTTCTTTTTTAAAGCAGTTATTCAGGATGTGAAAGAAGCATTATATTGATATTTTGGGGGGGAAATGTCAGTGAGATTTCAGGCATACTCCAGTGTGGGTATAAACACATGGCTTCAGGAATACTGACACTTGGAATGAATTGGCTTGTTTAAGGAGGAATCAGGGCTATTTTTCGCTGATGTTTTTTAATATATCTGTTATAAGGATTCCGTGCAACAAATACCAGTACATGGATCATAACAAATTTTTCTGTGAAAGATTCTATCAGGCAGTGATTAATATGCTCAATATGCTGTAAGCTATAGTACCTGTACATTCTTCTCTGGTTTTGTGAGATTTTGTCATTGCAGTTTCTGGCTTTCCCTGGATAAACCCCTCTACTCCTGTGTAAAAAATAAATAAATAAATAAACAAGGAAAAATAATGACTAAAAAGAACACAACTTTACCATGGAAAGCTTCAGGAAAGATGATTCATGCTCCAAGAAAGTTAGAGAATGTTGTTATAATTTGTGTATGCTTGTCTCAGACACAAACTCACCAACTGTATATATTTAAGTAGTCCCCACTGTTTCCGTTTGCAGATAAAAAATGTGATCATATGATCCTTTCAAGATAAGCTACCACTAATTTTAAACACTCAGATTAGTCTGTTTTTACTTTTTGAAACAGTATCTCATAGGACTTCACTGTACTGGATGCAGTTCCTTGACTTGTGAAATATTTCCTGAGAACTTTTCAAATTCCAAAGATATTTTAGTCCTAATATGCATGTGTAATATGTCATTACACCACTCATGTTTATACATTTTTGCCTGTATGTTGTAAATAGATCCATTTGCTGCTTTTACATTTTGTTTTCTTGCAGCTATCTGAACTGTGAAGTTACATCAGCTTGCAATACAACAAAGTCTTTTGTTATTTTTTGACTCCTAACTGCATTTAAATCCAACGCATCACTTAAGCTTCAACTCTGAGGGTTGCCTTTAACTTTTAAGATTAACTATTCCCAGAAAAGTTAAGAATTTTTTCCCAATTTTTTGCATGAAAATTTTGCAGCTTAAAATGAACATGACAGCAGTCATTGCCAGTCCTTACCTCCAAATATGTCCAGTAAGAAATGGAGGCATTCTTACCATTTAAAGTTTCAGAGCAGATGGAGTTTGGCTATTCTGAGTCAGGGTCACAAGGTTGCATATTTCCCTCTGCTCAAGCCTTGTAGCACTTGGTGAGCATTAGTCAGATACCAGGCTTCCGCATGTTGCCCTTAGCAGTGTGGCTGAAAGGAAAAGTAGCTTTTTTGGTAAATTGGGAGAGTGGGCAGAGATTTGAAATTGGCATAAAGTCAGCGTCAGTCTCCTGAGGCCATTCGTGCAGTCTGGCTTCTGCCAACTAGTCTAGCAAATTGTTCGTGTTTGCTTTTGAACTTTGTTCTACATATGTCAGGCTAGACTATTAACAGCTGAAGAAATGGACCAGCCAGTGAAAACTTTTTGTAAATTAGTTGAGCATGACTGTGCTGTTCAATATTGACTTTGTAACTTGGCAATGCTATCCACTGCTCACATTTGAAGAGGTGTATTGGGCATCCACTTAAGAGTATATGAGTTTATAAGGTTACATATGATCGTAGCACGTTTGTAGCTGTCAGGAGCAGAAACTAAAATATTTTCAGTGAACAGCATTGCCAAGTAAACAGAAACGGTAACTAGGCAATGCAGAAACACCACTTAGGTTGTTCATGACTCGGAAACACGATTTACCAAATGTCTTCCTTCCCCCCAGCCCCCAACTGAAACGTCTGTATTTACTTGGAAGCTTTATTTCACTAATCTGCAACATGTTATATATCAGAATTTGAAAAGCCAATATGAAACTGAATCATCGTCACCACAAATATCAATGGAACAGTTTGATAATGCTGAATCCAGGCACAGCCTTTCCAAAAACACCAAATAGTTCCACATGATTCTTCATAATGCCAGTATTACCAGAATTCTGCAAGGTTGTACTTGTTATGTGCATTTCATAGCAGCACTTTAAATCTAAAAAGACTGGATCCTTAAAGCTACAAAAGAACTCTATTTTGCTTTCCACAGATGTTACATCAAATTAGTTTCAATGTGGAAAAATACATATATTTGCCTATGAAAATATGCAACGTACAGTTACTGCTTAATTGTTGAACGACTCTGGTAGACATTTTTCATCTTTTTAAAATGGAAAGAAATGAGATTTTCAATTGAAAAAAATAATATGCCTGCCCACCTGGCTGTATTACACCATCTAATTAAAATATGCTGGGCACTTTGGAAGCAAAGACAATGTCTCTGCCTTCAGCACCTTGATATGTAACAAGAGTACTGTATCTCGTTTCTCAGATTGTCAAGATACAGAATGAGAGATACATTCAAATAATGCTTAAGTAAATCCTAAAATTGCTGTTATAATTACTTCTTGGAGCAATTGTGGATTTTTTGATTTTTATAACAATTTTTACCCCAGTTTCAGATTAAAAAAAAAAACAACTAGTTTAAAAAATATAACTTAAAAATGTCTGTTTTATCCATGTTTCCGTATTTTGAAACAGACATTTAAAAGGCATCATCTTGATTTTCACTGAAAAGAAAAAAATTTTATTTAAAAAAATCCATTCCGCCAACTATAGTAATTGTTTTAAACAGTTCTTTAAGAGTCTGACCAACAGAATGAGACATCTGAGCTATGTGGGGTCCTGTGGGCCATCTCACGGCTTTAGCACTGACCGACATGGATTTTGATCAGTTTACTGAGATCCCCAGTTGTACCTAGCTATTCTGTTTTCTGCTGGAGAATGCATGTTACCCAGGCATAGTAGTTAACCTTCCACAGGCCCTGCCCTTGCTATGTATTAATCATATTTGTATGGGCTACACACGCATCATTGAGATTTCCTACTTTCGGGGTTTCTTTTGTATTTGGGAGAGGACAATTCCTTTCTATGCCCTTTTTATTCTTGTCATTGTACCTGTGTAAGACAGGTACTTAACATGAAGGTTTCTAAAGAGACAACATCTACCCTTATGAGCTAACATCCACTTAAATGTTGTTATTATAGGCAAAAAGAGCTTCAACAAAAGCAAACTAAATAGGCTGCGTCTCGGCTGAGCTTGTTAAGAGACCTGCCAACAGGACAAGGAACTCTCAGAATTGTAAACAGCGCAAATGAAAAATAAAATAATTACAAGCCTCGTGTTCTTCTCAGCCTGTCATCCTCCTCTTTGGTTGCAGTCCAGCAGCTTTTTGGAGGCTTCTTTTCAGGCCAATAAAAGTTCTCTTACTTCTGTGTCAACCAAGATCCACATTTAGGTTAGAAATAATCCCAAAAGCCAAAATGTTCTTTGTGTGCCTGCAATCAGTACCCGTGTCATTCAACAAACTTGAGAAAAGTGGGTATCACTCTTTAAGGCTTCAAAGCAGAAAACACATTAGGCCTTGCAGGTTTCCTGATACAGCCCAGAAAATGGATACATTATATCCTAAGACCTTTTGAAAGAGAGCAAGGGAGATGTAGAAAAATATTTTTCAGATTTTGTTATCTGTCAGACCAATCAATAATGTATTTCAGAAGTTCCTACTTATTTTCAAAAATCTAACTTTTGAAGTGAAATATCTTCTGGATGTTAAGCACTGAGCAGAAGTTTTTTGTTTCATTCTGGAGTTCTTACCATGTGAGATCTGAAAACACATTTTTATACATACCTGTATATACCTGGCAAGTATGGACTGCAAAATTTCACATGATCTGAATCCCTGTCATCTGGATTTGAGACCTGTTTGGACCTTGAGTTTCAGTACCAGAACAAAGCCCACTACATTTATAACAGCCTACCCAAAGCTGAATAGAGCTCATTTGATCCCAGTTAGCAACAAAGAGTTTCTTTCTCTTATGTGTCATGAGTTTCCTTCATTCACAGTATTTCCCATTTCCCTGGCCCTATAGCCTGTTCATCCTACATTTCAAGTACTGTTGCTACAAGACTTCCAGTTTGAACCAGTCACTTTGCCCATTTTCTCTCTTTCAGGCTGCTGGGGCACCTATGTTCCTGTAAGCATGGCTGAACCGTTACATCTCTGGGACTTTGTGACCTTGCAAAGTGGGTGAGTGTCCTGAAACTGCCCCTGCCCATCTATTTATCTTCCAGCACAACTCTGAAATCCTGTGCATTATAATAGTTTGCTTATCAGAACAATATTCAGCCCTGAGTGCACTTTGAGTGATCATGTGAAAGATGCTGTTAAACAGTTTTAGAGGTTTTCTCATGCGTTACGGTTCCTGGAAATGCCTTTAGAGAAGGAGGATAGTGGCTCTGTGTGTCATAAGGCTTCAGAAATATTTTGTTTTTCATCTCAGTCCACTGGCCAAATAGAAATGAGTCACTTTATTGAATGAGTATCCTGTCTCCCATTGCTTTGTTTAGGTTTGCACCTACTTCTTCCTGAACAGAAAAAAAAAGAAAAAAGAAAAAAAGATCATCACACAAACATGCTGGTACATGTTTGTTTGGTACACATGATACAATGAGAAATTAAAACACTGTTCTCACTTTACTGTCTTTTACTACCTGAAGCACTGTGTGCTGGGACTAGTTCTTGGAAGGACTCTTCCCTTGCTCAGAAAGTGGTCAGCCCAGGAAAGGGAGAAGAGGCTTCTCAGCAGCACAAGGCTTCCTAAATTCCACTGAGAGCATTTAAAATACTAATTTGAACTTCTGAAGAGTAAATTCAGTTTGGGAACACAAGGGAAGTCTAGTAATTGACATCAGATAAAAATCTAATAAAAGACAGTATCCATAGAAGGACTCTCTAAGTCTTGTGTCCTTTCCTTATGTATTCAACAATTTAGGATAAAAGAATAATATTATTTGAAATGTGTTTCTGTATTGTTTTCCAAAGGAAAATTAGAACTGCAACAGGACCTCTTCATTTCTTTTGGGCAGGGTGTCAAGATGAAAAGCAAAAGGTTCCAGGAGCCTAGTGCCAACACCATGCTTTCGTAAGTATAAATCAAAACTATGACAGGTACTCCATAATAAGCACCTTTCCATGCTTATGTTCATTAAACAAATATATATATATAACAGACACTGTTGAGAAAGGGCAATCCTTGATGCACAGTTGTTCATCACTTCAAGTAGTACAACACATGACAGAATTTAATTGATTTTGTGGTTGAAAATAACCAGAAAAATTATAAAGGACATTAGTTTATACTTTTTTTGCTGAGCTAAACCAAATAGTGAAGCAGTTGATCAGAGCAGAATGACAGTCAGTGGTTCTTATTACTCCGATGGCTGTTTTGTGTGTAACAGTTCTGAAATCTACGCTGAAGCTTTTAGTGAATGCTGTTCCTGCTCTGAAGCAGCACTGTTCTCTCCCACACTCTCTCAGGATTGCCTTGCCACCACTGCCTTACAGTGCTCCCCTCCTACAGAGTATCTGGTCAGTGGCAGCAGCAGCTGCAGGAACAGTGCATTCAGCATGCCAGACTGAAATTCATGTTCCAGGAATGTCTCCTGGGGGGTTGAGCAATTCAGTCAGATTCATAGTTAAAAGCCTTTCACTGTAACACAATTACCCTGCAGTGGAGAAGAGGAATGGCTGGCATTTGTTTGCTACAAATGTGCCTTGCAAAACCCACTATTACGAAATCCTTCCTTGGGTGAAATTTCCACTGACAATGTGATGTACTTCTGCTAGAATGATAGACTTCTGTGTTGGGAATATAAGGGGGGAAATAGAATGATCAAGAACATTTTATAAGGGTTTCAACATGCATTTTCTCAAAAATATTAGGGCTTTTTCTGTCTGAAAGTAGCAACTACAGCTGTCCAGAAGGACGCAAACAGTTCCAGAAAGTTGTGGTTTAGTGGCTGTTTAGAAAAGCCTTTATTTTCTTTTTTTCACATTCTGGCTGGTTATTGTTATAAAAAACACAGAAAGTCATTGCAAAGAATATGTCATCTGCCTTAGGTAGGTGGGGCAGTCTTATTGGTGAAGTTACAGATTGAGCTGGCCTCTAGCCTTCCAATTTGCAGTTTCTATCACATATTCTGCACTTCTGGCTTAGACTGAGTCATGGTCTGAAACAAGAGAGGAAACCGCCGCTGTCTGGCCAAACTGTCTCATCTTGCAGTAGGAATACTGTGTACTCCTCTGCCTTGTGATCTCCACCACTGAGTCCTAGTTTTCCAGCCACTGGGGAATAAAAGCAAGGGTATCCAAACTTGGCTCTCCTTAGACCACCTTTCTGCCTCCTGGTAAGTGAAATCTTGCACTTAGCAAGTGGGGCAGAGAATTGAAGCACACATATGCTTGTGAGAATTGTGTGATACAGGGCAAGAAGAAAAGAGAAAGAACTGGGATGCTTTACAGATAATTTGTGATGGAGTCAAAGATGATGACAGTGACTAGAGCTTCAGAGGGGGATTAGACAGGAGGTAAGGATAGAAGGAAAGGGAGGGAGAAGGGGACAGGGTGAGTTGTGGTGCAAGTGAAAAACTGGAGGGAAGAAACTATGAGGTAATACAGAGAACAGGAGAAAGCTGTCTGGAGATTACTTCTGAAGAGGCTCAAAGTACAGAAGGCAGTTTCGTGTCTCAGGAAACCAAAACTAAAATTTTACCACTTTGTGCATGTATTCTTCACCAGCTGTGTGACAATGAAATAATTAGACTTATTCACAGGTTACGCAGATGATTCAGCCAGATTAGACAGAAAGAGAGCTTGATGGGTCAAATCTGCACAAACTCTTTTGGGGTTTGCAGGATTTCCATTCTAATTCTTGGGCCTGATATGAACTCCCTCATCATGTAATTTGAGCAGTGTGAAATACAGAGCTTATTAATTCAGTTGGAGCATTATATAGTTCATATTGCCTGAAGAAGCAATCTCATGGCAGTATAATTTCCTTCCTTTCCATACTTACCTTTTTTTGGAGTCCAAAACCAATGTGCTTTCAAAAGTACACCCTGTAAGGATTATATAGACCAGTTGGTCAGTGCACAGAAAAGAGGCATAGACTTTCCAGACAAATCCATAACCCAGAAACAGAACAAAAAGAATCTGATATGATAGCAAGGTTGCTGGTCTGGACAGATGGAGAAGACAGAACATCTAAAATAGAAGGAAAGGAGACTAAATTTTTATGATATTTAATCTGAGCTGGTGGTCCAGGTAATAGTCACAGACACCATGCTCTTTTCTTCCAAGCTGATACAGGATAGTATTTGCATGGTTCAATTTTATTTAGGTTATTAAAACAAATGCCTTCAATTCACAGTACAAACATCTGTGCTCACTCCAAAGGTCCATGTGAGACTGTAGTCATTTGAAATGCACTGGGAAGAGGTGATTTCAGGAAATACCTATCTACCTTTATATAAGGGAGAAACAAGAGAAACACAAGTAGGGAGGAAAAAGTAAAAAACATGAAATATAGCCTGGAATAGCTCTAGTAAAATGGTTGTTAGAAAAGCTTCCATACATTTTGTGCTAAAACCTGGTGATGGTACAGGCAAAAGAATTTGCTTGTTGTTGTTTAGATCCTCCTATATGCACAAAATGAGACCTTCAAGCATTCTTCAATGCAGCTGTGTACAGAGATCCTCTGCTCTTATCATGAGCTTCTTTTCCAACAGAAACAGTTTGCAGGATTTCAAACCCAGGGCAAACACTTAGGCCAAGAAGCAATAACAATAATGAATAGCTTTTGTATCCTTCAAAATGAGTCATGTTGTTCAAAAGGTAAGAGGCATTTGCTGATAATGGACAGGCAGTGATGATTCAGCAATTATATTTTCAACAGACCGTCAAAGAAACTTCAATGAACTATAAGAATGAATCTGTACTGATCTCATGGAAATATACAAAAGGAGTTGTTTTTACATTATTAGAAGCAAACACATTACTCAGACCCAAAAGTATAAAAGAGACTGATGGGCAGCCAAGTCTCTCAGCAGACAAGCCAAACAGATTTCTAAGCCCTCTTGAAGCTGTCTTTGCATTCCTTCCTCAAAGAACATTTTCAAAAGCAGTTATACAGATTTCTTTTAAGTAATACACTGCCATAATATAGATCCAGATCACTAGTACTAAATGCCAAAACCACAGATACTCCATTCTGTGCTTCCAGACATACTTGAAAATGGATCAAATGTTAAAAATGTTTGACATTGCAAAGTACCAGATGATTAGTTCATCTCAAGTGAGTTTTCATCAATCAGAAAGTTTCCATATAAAGATTATTAGGAAAATCTTTAAGATATGATACCTGCCTTTGTAGCACCTAGTGAAGGCTAGCCTTTAGAAAGAGAGGGAAAGGTTTGTAATACCTATATATATAATATAGGTAAATCCTTGCTATGACAATCTTTGCCTTCTTCTGGAGTCCAGTTGATTTCAAAAGGGCCACATAGATACTAAAGTCTACATGTGTAAGCCATAAATTTAGAATTCTCTGTGTGGATACTGAGAACTTTTTCCATCTTCTTGCGGAAGAGCTGTGAAAGACTCAACAGCCTATATGCAATTATCTTTGAGACTGAACCAACCTTTGAGCTATCTCCAGAACATTTTAGTCAGATGAAATAATACATTTACATGTATTGACAACCTTACAAAATGTCACAGTTTAATTTGTATAACCATGAATTTATAATTTGTAATTCAGTAACAATTTAATATATTTTTAGGCTAAGAAATACTTTTCCTTCTAAAATACAGGTGAAAGAAGGAAACATGTTTTCTAAGAAACATGGATGCAGTCACATCCAAAATGACACTTAGTCAAGAATTTCTTGGATCCATCCAACTGTGGGTGTTAGATTTCAAAGAAATTAAAATTCAGATTTCTTTCTGACTGAACAAAATATATAGTGTTGACTTCCTGCTTAAAGCAAAAGGCACTGAACAGTCTCCACCAAAACAAATGGAAAATGGAGCCCAAGCACAGTAGCATAAGATAGACCAGCTAAGCCCCAGCACTTTTGCCCTTACTCTGCTTTTCTTATTCCATAGTATGGAATACAACAAGTTGTGTTTGTGTGTGCAGAAGCCTGTATGAAAGCATGAAAATATATGTCTGTTCACAGTTATTCTTTACAATAATTTAACTATAATATACTTTGTTCTACACTAGCATTCTGGCTCTGTCTGCCAGATCAGAATATTCTGTGTGTTTGCATTGCTTGGAAAATGACAAAAAAAAAAAGCAGCTGGAATCTCTGGCAAGTCATGTAGTGCTGTTCACAATAAGCATGTAGAAGGTTAAAATTAGACTCAGAATTTGGTTTTGACATATTTTAAAAATAACTGACATTTGTCCTGGGAATGTACAACATCTAGCATGCATTAGAAAGAAGATCTTTCTACATCTGAGCACACTGTAGCAAAACAAAAAAGGAAAGCTTCCAACAAGCCAAAAAAGCAAACCAGCAACATGATCTTGAAATGCATAAATAGGATAATAACATGCAGTGCACAAGAAATAATCCTCTGCTCTGCTATGTATTGCTTAGGCCACAGCTAAAGCACCATGTCCAATTTTGGGTATTTCAGAATAGTTTGTGTGAGAGGACCAGAGGCAACATGGTAACAGTCTTAAAGGATATAAAAGGACACTGTAAAGGAATAATATAAGTGTACTCCCTTCTCTATTTTGCACAGGGCAAAAAGTAATAAACTGGAAAAAATTAAAAATCAAAATTAAATTGGGAAGTGTAGGGGGGGAAATCTAAGAACAAACGTACTGGAAGACTGGAATAGCTTGCCTGAAGGGATTGCAGGTTGTCTATTAGGAAAATTTTTAGGAGGAAATAAGGTAATGAAGACATTAAAATGAAATAATTAATAAATAATAAATAATGAATTTAAAAAATCAGGAATTGTAGAACTGTCACTGATCCCATTATGCTGCAGGAGGATAGGCTAGGTGACTTCTGGAAGTTCCTGCCAGATCTATGGGTCCAGGATTTGTTGGAAGGAGTGATAGCATGCTAAGACATGAGCCTCCCTCAGAAATTGTGGAATTTCCTGAGTGTGCAGTGTCTGAATGGACAGGTTCTGGTTCTGTTCATATTTGGTTTCTATTAATTTTTTTTTTCAGTACAATTTCTTACGTAGCTGAAGCTTCAGTCTCTGATAACTGCATTTCATTTAATCACTCAAATACAAGGTTTTCAAATGGATCTTTTGGATTTTCCTTGGAGAAGGAATAGGTCACACTACTGAAGTTTCTCTCTCAGACTATATTTATATGAAGTAGTTATATATTATTGTAAAAAACAAGTAAAACCTATTATCATTAAATAAATAACTTGACCATTTAAAATTGTATCAGTGATTAAATTTATTGTTTCATGTCTTATATGTATTATTTCCTACTGATTTCCTAGTGCTTCACTTATTTACAATATGTGCACAGATTGAGGGTCACTAGGAATTTTGTGCTGTCAGCATGGCCCTTAGCAATTTCCCTTTTTCTTTCCTTATTCTTTTTATTTGATTAAGGCTTTTCCCTCAATAAGCTTGATTGGTAAAGAAATAACAACTAAAAAAATTCAAGAACAGTACTCCCCTTCTGCCAAAATACAATTTTAAATCAGTGATAATATGGAACTGTTAGAACCAGAACATAACAATAAAACTGACTTTTTCTTGACCTCAGATTTTCTTTTAGAGTTGTGGAACATTTCCAGTAGTGTGGGCGTATAAAAGAAAGCAGAAACTCTAAATACTAACCACACCATTTTGACTTCTCTTCCTACTTACAAAACACCACTTACATACAAGCAGATAGAATATCAAAATATTAATACTGGTCAGATCTTCATTACCATGTGTACTAAAGCTGAGAAAATAACTAGCAAAAGATGTAGTTTAAAATGCTTATAAATTCAATTCCAAAACATTATTTTTCTTTACACTTATTGTGATATTCACATATCTGTACACCTATCATGATATTATCATTAATAGCTCTCTTGGTAATCAGTGATCTCTAAACACAGCATGAAGCATCCTTGTCTAAATACACCATGAGAAATGGCTACCTTTAACATGTCCTTTTATTATAGCCATACTAAAGGAGCAATTTTACCAAAGGAAAGGCAATTATTAGAATTTCTAATCACATTTTTCAATGTTTTACTTATTATTAGTGATTTGGCTCAGATTACACATATTATTTTCAACAGACAGGATAAAGGGGAAGGAGAAGGTGAAAAGAGAAAGAAAAAGAGAGAATAAAAGAAAGAAAGAAAAAGAGACAATTCCTGTCTGAGCATGACAGCAATACAATACCCCACACAAGCACCACAGTGAACTATTTTGAAAGCCAGGTGTTTTCTGTTGTTCTTCACACAAAACATCAGTAAAAAAATATTTCTACTCTCAACACAAACTATTCCAATTTCCCCATTAAAACCAGGAACTCACAATAAGAATCAACACATTAGTAAATAAAAACAGTAGTACTGCCTTCCAGTTATTTTAACGTCTGGTTTGGTATGCATATATGGTGTTGCACATTTAGCTCAACAGTCAACCATGAGAACAGGATTTCTGTCCCTCCAGAATTCTGGGGATCTAAAATTGCAAGCTGAGCTTACAGAGTCACATTAACTTTTGTTCAACAATTAGAATGGGAAAAAATACTGCACAAGCATCATAGTTTTAAAAAAAAAAGTGCCATTATATGTATGTAATGTAATACCATCCAACGTAAGCTTCATACTGAAAGAGCAATAAATCCAGAGTATTAATCCAGGCTTTGCAATTACCCTGTATGGACTAGAATAACTTAGCTTCTTGAATAAGCATTAGGAATAGAAAGAATAATAACAGGTCATATTAATCTTTTACTGGTTGTTTTTTTTTAACCTCTTGCCCTTGCTCAACATTATACAAAGTTTGCACAAATTTTCCATAAAAATAAGGCACTGGTTTATTTAATGTGTGCAAGCAAGTAGCCATAAATGGGTCTATTACAAGTGTCTGAGTGTTATAAAATAGTATTACATTAATACATTACAGCTAAAAGTGAAAATCCAATTGAGTTGCAAATCATATCATTACAGTGATTAAATCCATGGCTTACCTAAGCCTATATTTAAAATGAAATATTTCTGAATTTATGTAAAAGACTTTGAGCAGACTATTTAACAAGAGCAAGCAAAAGCTTAGCACAAAAAAAAATGCTGCTACAGCAGCCTGTCACACTTCAGCCACCAGCTTAATCTTTCAGTAAATTCTGTAATGCTTTTTTTTCTTCATTCTAGAAATACAGTTGTAGCAGCATATTTCACAGCAACACTGCATCTGTACTTTAAAGCATGAGTTCAAATTCAATCTTTCAGAAGCTGAGCTAAATTTAACCTTATTTCCATATTTGTATACCTACCACTGTAACTGAGATAAAGAAAATGAAACCATTTACTATCAGAAAAGTCTTGCTGTTTTTCTCAACCACAAAAAGCAATGAGGTATTATGCATGAAGGTACCAGTTCAACTACCTGTGCCGTTTAGTCTAATCCACCTCTCCCTGCTCCCATGCCAGCCACATGGATTGAACAGTCCCTCCAGGGCAGGACATGTTCCTTGGGAATTGCTAGAAGGGCATGCAATGTGCCACTGCTTCAGCAAGCCAGCTCTAGTCTGGGTAGCAAGGACTTTCACTGCAGTCTGAGATGGCTCATATGTGATGAAGAGAAATGCACTGATTGTGAATTTCCTTCTAAGTTGTTGAATACTAAACGAAAAGCAAAAAGAAATTTACCATAAAGAATAGTAGGTGTTAATATTCTCTACGGAAAATGACAAAATAGCATACAAGAATTAGCCTAGTTCTTCTGGAACAGAGACATTATATTGTTCATTCTTAATCAAATGATTGCTTTGTCCAACTCATCATTCAGCTGCTGACAGCAGCAAATAGTAAGTATTTCAGAAAAAAAAAATGCAAGTAAACCCTATTGACAACTATAATAAAGTACCCAATTCTAGATATTTTCTCTTTCTAGTCCAGTCAGTTAATATTTACAATGACATTTATTTTTATGTTGTCCAAAATATTTGTGGCTGTTCTCAATATCCTCTGCTTTGTCCTGATAATCCATTGGGTTTGCAGTTGTCTTGTACAAGTGAATGATTCAATTTATTTATGTGTTGCATCTAAAATATAATTCATCAGCTTCAAAATTAAGTTCTAAATCTGTGGTGTTTGTCTTTCATCTCTGCTCTAAACTTGAATTGCAAGAAGTAGTAATTGAGAGTAGAAAATAATGTTCTTTATTTTTTATACCTCTACAATACCTGTTTCCTGATCCTTATAAAGCTACAGTTACAGATTTTCATCTCCTCTTATTTGGAAATCTAAACATTTTGCTTCACATTTGGTCTTTCTTCTTATTTCCAGCTTTTTGGTAATACTTTTAAAATTTAAATGTAGTATTTCAGAGGGAAGTAAAATTTGAGGTCTTTGCACATACACAAGCAGCTTATTAGAATATATTTGCTGAGCAAGGCATTCAGCTGCACAGCATCCAAGCAGTGCTTGGGGTTCACCACCCAGTGAAAATGTACCATCACAGGAGCCCTTTTACCTCGTAGTCCAGAGTCAGAGTCTGCACATACTGTGTTTCATTAGGGAGATGAGGTTTTCCTGGTAAGTAACTGGATGTGCATGACACTATTGCATGATGAGTAAATATTGACATATTGTATGATGATACAATAATATGACGACTAAAGTAGTTTTGTAGAGGATCATATCCTATTGTAGCTCCACAGGTGCTAGAAGGGAGAGCCCAGTGTCACAGAGTACATGGCTATGCTAAATGCTTTGTAGTGGGTGTGATGTGCATGTTCTCAGAAGCACAGACATTTCTCTGAGCAAAAAGAATGTGCCCATACACTTCCTTCTCAGACAGCTTGCCTTCTAATATTCCATCTACTCGTCACCAGTCTTGTTTAGACATGTACAAAGTGTGTGGGGATTTTCTCATTGTGTCATCAGCACTTACTATAAGGAGCAGAAGGCAGATGGATTTGAAGTTGGCTGCATGCTACAGAAACCAATATGCCTTAACCATGTTGTCCCAATGGGCTGCCTGGACCTCAACAGCTCTTAGTGAAGTTCATTTGAACTGACAGAGCTCACGCTTTTAAATGGGCTTTAATAGATTAATGTATCTGTTTGTACTGCATGTTGAGATAGTACAGGCCCAGTTTGCCAGATCAACTGACTAAAACAAGGCTGGTTTTTTACACTTTATGATATAACAATACTCCAGTGGTTGCAACACTTCTTGCTCAACTCAGTTCCAAATTCATTTTTTTACAAAGTAATTCATGACACTTGGCCTAGAAGAGATGTAATAAATATAATAAGGCTGAGATATGTGGCATATACTCAAACCCTTGGAAAAGACAGCACACCATTTTGGAGAGATTATGCAAGATGCCTTTATGCCTTTTTCCTACCAAATGAAATATTGATATTGATACCTTTTTGGCATGGGCTGTAACCAGTGCCAAAGGACACATGTAAGGACAACAGGGATTCTGTGCTGAGCATTTAAAAAATAAAGAAAAATCTTCCAGACAACTCTTCAGCAACGCACCTGATTCTCAATGAGAGGCTAATAATCTGCAATTGATAAAAAATCCCCATTTAAATGTATACATTTATTTTGAAATGACATGAAAATTATAATATTATTTTAAGAATATGGTCTCAAGAGTTTTCACAGTTACCTGAAAAGCTTCATACTGGGCAATAGCTTCCACTAAAAATTGAATCACTTCAATCCAGGGATATAGTTACAATGTGTAAGAAAGAATTATAGAGCGGGAACTTGCAGCTAAGGAAAAAATTATTTTATACATCTTGTAGGAACTTCAAAGGAACCACATCAGGACTTGTTACTCTGTTGTGAGCATATATGCTTCTTGTGTACAAGATACATCTTGTTATTTCCTAACTATCATTAGCTATAAAACTGTTTCTACATTTCTAAGCAGTCACATACAGCTGAGAGAGACTGTCTCCCAAAAGAGACAGAAAGTATCTCTAGTTACGTATTCTGTATTTAAACTCAACACTTCCCTAAAAATTCAACATTTGGTATATTTCCAGGAAAATTTATTTTCTAATATAAAAAATTAAATTTCTTAAAAGAAAATTATATTTCACCTACAATCAGTGCTCATATCTAAAAAGAATTTTAAACAGTGAAAATCACCTAAACAGTTTACAGAGCTGGCAAAATTTATAATTAATGAATTCTTTTTGATAAATATTTTTCATCCTGAAAACATGTTGTCAAGTCCATGCTACAAAGAGCAGATTATAATAACCATTCTGGGTTAAAACTAAAAAATTAAACTGTTTTAATTGTCTTTCTTTGATCTAGTTTAATCCACCTCTAGGTAATTAATTTAATAACAACAACCAGCTCTTAAATAATCTTCTGATGAAAAGCTAAAATCAGAATTACTGTCAGTGATGACATAAGATTTCCATTTGGAAATAAAATAATTCTTATATATCTGTGTTAATCACTTTGTATTGGTTTATTTAATAAGCATGCAATTCATGTCAGTTTTAGGGATATAATTCCCTGAAATGGTAATGCTATTGCTGAAATAAATAAATACATACTTTTAGGTTGTTTGATCTGGGTATATGCCTGTAAATGGTGAAATATAAATTCTGTATGACCACTGATTTAGTTTAAATGCAAAACAAAATCATGGTTCACCAAATCACAGAATCCTTGAGATTGGAAGGGCCTCTGGAGACCATCTAGTCCTTTTCAAACCACATTCTAGGTGGCTCATATCAACATATCTCTTACTGATTCATGGTTCTACAAGTTTTTACTTTTTTCACCTTACAACAAAGGCCTTAAATCACTTTTTCGAGCTATTTCTGTATATTGAAGATAAGCGCCTTGTAAATCTTTCACAAAGCAGGCAGTTGGTTTCATTGGAACACATCATCTATTGAACAAACTAATCATATTCATTATTTTGAGCTGCTCATAACCAGAGATCTAGCCAGAGTCAACTTTGCTGTAACATTGTTTGTATCCTTCAGTCTGTACAATTCATAATTTCTTATTTATACTTCAATTTTGCTATGCAATTTTTGTATAAAATCCACATCCTTTCAAAACCAAGATCTATTAAAACAGCTTAGTACACTAAGATACACAGGCTATCAAACAGCAACACTATTTGACTGATACATTACTCTAAGTAATGCAACAATAATATATTACTCTAAGTAATGCAACAATAAATGTCCTTCACAGAGGATTTTAATGTTCTTTATACTACTATAACAGGCAAATACTAGTCAACAAACAAATTTCAGTTTTCCAGCTTCAGATAATAAATAATGTGTCCTGTTTCTTGGTTGTTATTCTTGAGGTTCCTTTCTCAGAGCTCAACACAGTGATGGTGGGATACTTCCTCTGCACCAAAATGGCAGAAGGGAATATAGTTTTCATCTGTTGTACCACCTAGATTGGATTTTCTGCAATCACATGGCAATCACCTTTCATTGTAGTGGAATTCCTTAACTGAGCAAGATTAAAAGTGAACTGTCTACATAACAAAGAATACTGAAGCGAAAGAGTGGGAGGGACAGCAGAAAAATAGGGAGCATGGAGGAGGAGCAGAGAGATATCAAAAAGAGTTGTTGGAGCACATTGTAGAAGAGGGAGAGAGATCATCAAATAGCCCTCTACAAATCTACTATATTAACCAATTTCTAGGACAGAGGGTTAAGTGGTATTTCTAGCTCTATTTTGTTACTCAAAGAAGCTTCCTATATCATTAGCCTCTTTTAGCTACAGTATAAAAACATCATTGCAAGGGTTTGTTGTGTTTGTTTTTAGAGAAATAAGGAATGACTGTGAGACATCAATACACATGACTATTTCTTAAGCAATGCAAACAGCAATATTTCTCTAAATATACAAAAAAAGTTTAATGGAAGCATCTAAACCACTAGACTTTGTATCTAGCTTTCTTTGGAAAGAAGGATGAACTGGCTTGGCTTTGCTAGTCTGTTAGACATATTTAAAAGGAAGTTAAGAAAGGAAAGAGTCCGCATAGACGTCATGAAAACTAAGGAGATAAGAAAAGTTAAAGTTCTGAAAAGAACCCTTTCACCGAGCCTGCTAATAACGATGGTCCATCTCTTCATTACCATGCTACTCATCCACCTCTGTTACTCTGCACAAAAGGGAAAAAAGCAGTCTTTATAGTTGTACATGATTATATTTTCCTTTTGTATTGAGTTCAAAGTCTTTTCTAAAAAAGCAAGAGTAGATTGCTCACAATGTAATGGGCCATTCCCAGGAAACGAAAAAATGGCCCTAACGTTTTATATTAATACAATAGGTTATGTATAAAACAGGTTTTAAAAAGTTAATGCATATTAGCTTAGAACAGCCATATTTTAACACTGTGCGACTGAAAGTTCCAGTAGAGCAGATGAATGAAACTACAGAAGAAAAAAAACCGCTATGACAAAGAGATAAAGGTTTAACTAAAAGGACTCAAATCTATATTTCAGGTGCCTCTTTACCTTCCATCAGGAAAAGAGTTATTAGGAGTAATGAAATCAGAGATAGAAAATACAAAAAGTTTTCAGATCCTTCTGTGCAAGGCGGCGACACCGGCCTTTACTTCTTCACTTTATAATGATTCCTTTGAGTTGTGGTTCTGAAAAAGCTGTGAAACATCTTCCTGTTATTTCTTTTTTATCTTTCCAAACACTGGCCAGGAATAACCCCATCCTATTCTTTTCTTGGATTTTTGAAACACATATTGACTGTAATGACTATAAATTATCTGGTTAATGTGTTGGATTTATAAAAGTGTTAGAGCTCCTCTACGCTGCTATGAGGTGCTTTTGAGAAGGTGCAAGGCACGAGAAGAATCTAACTTTTTCCATGCCTGCTTCTATTTTAGGCCGCTGCAAATATTAACTTTAGAAAATTTTTTAAGTTAACCGGATTTTAGGACAGTCTCACCACATCACTCCCCACCTGATTAACTGTTGGCTCTCTCTTCACCACAAGTAGCAGTAGACTGCTAGCCAACAACACCTCTACCAAATACCTCCCCCACAGTCACTGTCCTGATGGTCGGTTTCTGATAATCTCTCTTAATCAGGACTTTTAAGATTCAGATACAGATTTCTACCAAGCTCAGTTACAATGTGCATATGTAAAAGAAAAAACTGTTTCACAGCTTTGGTCACTCTTACTGTACTGCACTAACTACTCTAAAGCCAACACGAGCACTGAACCAGTAGTTTCCAGACCACATCATTACACACTGCAAAACGCAGGAAGCCAAGTAATAAACCTTGCAGTATCTGCATCTTCAGCCTTGATCTTCGCACCTAGAACTGTAATTGAATGTCTTAAGCATGACAGAAATAAACAGGTACTACAGAGTTACATATCCTTTCCATTAACCTATTTAATCTGCTAAACAATTGGAACAAAATCAAGGCTTTGGGATGAAATGTCTTTAGAAACACTATAACCACCTCTTCTTACCTCAAAATTTTCTTCAGATCATTTTGATCTGTGCAGAGTCATGACTACCAGAACGTAAAAGGAAGCATTTCAGTGTCCACAGAGAAGTTTCTGGTGGAAGATTAGAGACTTTGGATTTTCTTATCACAAAGATTAGTAGCTGTCATATTAGAAAAATTTTAAAAGACATTTTTGGTCAGCTCAACATCTATTACATAAAGGGAACTGTCAAAATTTAAACAAGGGTGCTCTTCCAACAGGTCCTCCCATCCCACCTAAAATGCAAGTCAAAAAGTAAAAATCATTTTTAAAAGTGCTGCCAGTAGTCTGATTTCAAGCATTGGCTGACTTATCTCTTATGATGACCATTTCTTTGCTGATGGTACCACTCAAATTATTTAGATACATAGTACTATTTAGGTTTTCTGACATACTTTGCATTTGAGTGGTAATTCCTGATAGAAAAGTCATCTGTATACAGATTGTGAGCCAAGTTAAGAAGCAGGTCTGCCTATGCTAGTGATGACCTGAAGTAAAGGGTATTAAAAAAACTTAAGACAAATGTATCTACTATAAATCTAAAAAAAATAAGAGTAAAAGACTTTCAGAGTTTCTGCTCAAAATCAGCAGTTCTGAGGAGAAATCGTATTTGACCTTCTTAATCTCTATAACAATAGTTTCATTTATGCTATGGTTCTTTCTTGTGGTCCCAGTTAGAATTGAGACTACTTCAGATCTACACTATCTGGCTCTGTATGCACGCCATGGAAAGCCAACAACAATCTCATGCAGTAAAAAGTTTAAAAATCAACAGTACTTGAAAACTGAATTTGGGTTCTTCTCAGACATGTATTATCAAATTATAAACATAGTACAAAAATGAAAATGGCAGGAGACCTGATCTCTCCCCTACTTTTCTGAGTGGTTTCATGAATCCAATTTTTCTTTGCACAAATGGTGCACATGGAGAGAATCTTTTTATTCCTATGAATGAAAGCATTTGTATGCAAATAGAACATTCAAATGCAAATGAATGTATTTGCACAAGAAGCACTTGCCCACCTGCCACACAGCCTTGGCTTTTTGACTTTCAGGACCTGGGTGCTCAGAAGCAGAGAGTGAATAGGAGAATAAGAATGCCAGCAATATTTCAAAAGGTGAATGTTCAGTCGCTGTGAGCAGCAAGTGGGAAGGGTAAAACAATGGTGAAAAATTAAGAAAAAAGGAAATGTGCAAAGAAGATTCTTACAAGTGTTCACATATGGCATGTACACAGACCACCACTACCCAGACCTGAAGCAGTGGCAAACTAGAAGAAAGGAAAGAGGAAGTACTATAAGTGAAATCAAGGCTTTTGACAAATTCCTTTGTTTGCCTTTTTGTTTAGAAGCTGCATATATTCCATGCAAGGATATAATCTTTGAAATAATGGAATCTTACCACACTGAAACCCTGTTGATAAAACCTCGAGAGATTCTTAAAATCAGAAAACAAGTTTTTTGCATTAATGTATTTCCATTATTTTTCCTTATACCAAGGATTAGCTCTTAAAAAATAAAAATCTTGTTGTTTTCTAGAATTCCCTGTGCTCTCAGCATCACTGCTATGCTGACAGCATAGGACATGAATCTATTTCACCAGGCCAGTTTGGACTTCTAGTAACAAAAGTTTGAAAGTCAGCATTGGAAAGATCTGAGAGTAGTGCATCATGCAGTTGAGGATCTGCATCTTTTAACTCCGTATTACTAGAAGCAGCAAGAGTATTCAGATAATTTCGCAATGGTTTCTCATCACGCCTTGTACGCAGCCAAGGAATTGCAGCATATATCCCAAAAGTCTATCCCAAAGACAAAACAACACCACAACCCCATTGCCCTGCAATGGCTGTTCAGGAGCTGATTGTTGACATACACATGCAGCAGGTGGACATTCAGTGAAGCATATAAATCCTGTACAGAAGACTAAGGGAATAGGTTTTTGGGGGGCAGAGCAACCTGCCAAAGTATGCCCGCTAGGTGACTGAAGCATTGAATCTCACAGGAGCCCTCCTAGACCTAGCTGAAAATTTTAGGACCATACAGCCCCTAGAGATTTTTTTCCTTTTTCATTTAAAATGTGTGATTACCCCTTACTTTCTGCCACCTGTTCTGTTTATAAACTTCTGCAGGGCCCCTCTCTCTGCTCTAATTTCCAACAAGCTGTCATGTTACCCTAACTCATGGGGCCACCTCGTCCCCGAGGCATTGAGATGACTCATGTGCATTCATGTACGCAGAGCGGCAGCTGGCCCTAAGGCCAACCAGGAGTGTGACCCATCTATCAGGTACTTGATTTTCTTGAAACTGAACCCTGCTAAAATAGACAACTCATGCAGAGCTTTACTACTTAATAGTATTTCTGTAATTTCCATGATTGTTGCAATGGTTTCTGGAAAGCTATACTTCAAAAAAAATTTATGGAAAAAACTTGGAACTCCATTAAAATGTTCATCATTTCAGACTCAAGACACCCTTACTTCTAGGAACTCCAGGCACAAATTCAGGGAGTCCCCTCAGAAAAAAAAAGATTTGTTCTTTCTGAAATCACAGTCAGCAAGCTACTACAGAGTAGCCATCTTTACCCACACACTCCTCCTCCTCCTCTTTCTTCACTTTCCATGGGTTTGCCAGTCAACAATGCCTGTCTGATTAGTATCCCTTAACTTTCTGTTACCAAACCCACCCAAATGTAATTTCAACTAGTACAAAGCATAGTCTTAGTAAAGGTTGTTTCAGGGTGTTTTTGCAAATCATTGCAAAAGTCCAGAAGGTCCTCTTGTCCAGTAATGCTACAAAAAAGGAAATAGTAGGATCATGTTCTAAATTAAAAGCAGTTTGAAGCCACAAAGGCAATTAATTCTTTGAACACAATTTGCCAGTATGTCTTATTATGGAGTTTAAATGTGAGATTTATACTGAAAGAAGGACATCCTAGAAAATAGATATGGTCACAACTTTGTAAGGTTTCCTGAATGCTCCTGGAACAGCACAATGAAGGAAGATGTCCTGTTAAAAAAATTTAAATCCTTGTGCTATTTGAAGAATGAGATGTAAAATTAGATTAACAAATACAGAAATCTCAACCTTTTATCTTCAGCTGTTTGCAGATGCAAACTTAAAAGCCAGCCTAAACCAGAAATGCTAATTTATTGCTGGATAAGCTTATATAATTTCTTCATAGTATTTCTGTGTGTCTGTGTGTATACATCCCAACCTGAAGCACAATGACTCAGAAGCTGAGACTGTGGTCCAAGTTGTGTGACACTGAAAATGCAGAGGTTTCTGGTTAGCTGGCTGATTGAAAAACAAACATTGAACCACATGACATTTCCCTGTCTCTGGGGTTTCAAACACCAATTAAACCAAATGTAAATCTATAAAGAATTTTTTAAAAAATTTAATATACTTATATGAAAATTCAAAGCTATAATAAAGTGAAAGCTTATCCTGATTCTGTCTGACCAGATATTCCACATCGGCCACATATAGCCACTAAACTCCATTGCAGGATCAATTTAAACAATGCTTAAATATTAGATAACAAGATAGATACATTCAATGTAAGATATATTCTGTAACAGAAATTTTTTGTTGTTGTTTTATGAAACAAAATATTTTGATAATCTATAATCTTTGTGGGCATTTTTTGTGTCCACTGCATGGATTAGAATAATCATGCTACCCGCTGTAGATGTAGGCAGTGAGGATGAGCTATCCCAGTCGATATCCACATAACATTCTTATGGAGTCCTGTATACACATAATGACTTTAGTCCTTTTGCTGTATTTTTCTCAGTAAGAAGCAGTTCCTAATGGTTTGATTATATTACACAAGCAAGCCTTTCAGAGTGGCATTAAAGAAGGGTTTGCTGGTATCACTCTGAATCTGTTTTTTCAATAACATTTTTTATAATAACCATATACTAAACCTTAAGAGAGACATATTTGCAGGACACTATCAGCTTCCCATTGTAGTGGTAAGACATTTCCAACATGTAAGAAGAATCATTCCCAAGTAATGTTTGAAATGAGTTCAGGAGCATTTGGTGACTGGGCAGCTTTTGGTACATTCTTGGATTTTAGCCCATTATTTTGAAAACATTCCAGCTGACCCCAGGAGTGGGGACCACTGGGTAGCTGAGTCAAAGTGAGAAGCAAGCTGCAATTCAGGAAGGAGGCTCAGGTGATGAAAGCAGTCCAATTACATTGAATGAACTCATTCCTCACTGAGAATGTCACAGTTTGAAAGCTTTCTTTGTGACTGGAACAAATAAAAGCTTTTAGGGCTTTCTGAGAACTCAGACACCACAATATGATCAACAGGAGTAAATCACATGTGATACATTTCTCTCCTCCACTTCTAGCTCTGAACGGGAAATGAAGGGAAAGAACCTCAGCAGATTTACTGGATGTTTTAGGATTTCTCTTTCCCTGTAATGATCAGTGCAGGATTTCACTCACTGCCTCGGTATGTTCACGTCTATTGGCTTTCCACCTTCACACACATGGTGAACTTGAACAGTGCCTTGATTAAAAATTTGATTTCTTTCTTCCTTTCCCCGAAATTGATTTAGATCTTGGTGCCTACACAAAGTACAGCTGTAATATAAGTAATGCAGCCTGTATAAACCCACAAGATTTTACCATGTCAGCTTTTGTAAAAATCTGGTTTTAAACATCTTATAACCTTAAGTCCTATAACCTCAGCATCTGTTCGAAGCATTGCCTGTATGCTGGCCTGTTGCCTTCTGCTCTAAGCAGGGCTGAGAGTTTACATGTCCTGTTTTTGTGGCCAGTGCTTCTGCTGGCATAATCTAAACAGCTCCTGCTCAAATCCCAACTACAACATTTTGTTAAACTATGCAGTTATCACCATAATCCCATATTAGGGCCTGAGGAACCTAGCTCTGATAGAAGGGTGTATGTTCAGTTCAAAGCCTGTAGCCAGAAGATTACTAAATCACCCAGCTGTGAGAAAATTTTCCCATCCCAGAGTCAAATCAGTGAGAAAACACACAGATCCCTCAATCTCCTCTTTAGGATGGAGTCAAGTAACTTATTCCACATTTTCAGACTGGTAAAATCAATTTCCCTCAAACCTTAACTCAGCACTTTAAGGTTTTGCATATTCTTCAGGTACTGGGTTAAAGATATATGACTTGGGCATTTTACACTCTGTAGGCACTCTCTAAGCACTACAGGAAAGAAAAAAAACATTTCACCCCATTTCAGAGTTTCCAAATTTCTTATGCCTACCTCTCCATACAGCTAGTAATGCTTTGCCTTTGTGCAAGGGCATTACACAGCACTTCTCACCAGAATTTATGACTCTCAATGAATCACTGGATTCTTATACAACTTAGACACTCAAGAGAGTTAAAAGAGTAGTCCCACAAGCAAACAATGATGTGATTGCACCAAAACAGCACAAGTACTGCAATAGTATAATAGTAATAAACAAGGTTGCCATTCTACCCCACCAAAAAAAAAATTGCATGTATCAACAGCCATGCACAAAATGGGAACTAAACTCATGAGTGCATTTCCTAAAATACATGCTTGGAGAGATGCAATAAACAGCAGCATTACAAAAGGGAACTAGATACACTTCCAGAGGTGCAGTATCTCTTATCACACATACCACTGTGCCAACTACTAAGTTAAGGGCTTGGAGAAAATGTCATTTCTCTTTGCAGGGCATGAAGCCTGTATATATAGCACATACAAAGTAAAATTCTAAGACTGTTGAGAAAAGAAGGTAAAAAAGCAATACCTGTCATCTTTCAAATTCCACAACTTGTTAATATTAATGAGCCAAGAAAATTCTTGCCACTAATTTTCAAATGTTCATTCATGTTCTGCACTCTGCATCAGATTCTTCAGCTACTTGCAAATTCAAAGACTGCAAGGGAGACAGGGTTACTTGTGACTAAAAGCAAAGAAATAATATAGTGCTTTAATCACAGACCATCCCTAACTGGAAGCCATAAATTAATATCTATACCTATACTGCAGCCTTTCTTGAGAAATGCTATGGGTTTTTGCCAAACGATAATTTCAGTTCTATGTAGACTATATGAGTATCTACAGGTGTTTTTATTTGTATATACTTATTGGTAGTTTGATGGAGTATGTTCTACAGCATTAATAAAAAATATCCATCTTTAGCTTTTAAGTACCTTATCATTGAGTCATAAGTACCATTTCAATCGGACTTATTAATGGGATTTTTTTTTTTGTGATTTCATGCACTATGGCTATTCTACTCTACATTTATCTTTCCCATGTGAAGCTCATAAACCAGAGAAAAGAATGGTGATAACCTATGCTACCAAATGTAAAAGAATATCAATTGGAAATACACATCAGTTAAATACTTAGATGCTTCTATTAAGTTTGTTTTGTGGCTGTACTTCTAGAAATATTTACTACAATTACATAGCTGGGGCAGCTGTATGCATCATATTTTGCTGGTTTGGGAATTGTGTTCTATTTTGGACAAGCCAGACAGGCCTTTCGAATAAGTGGCTTTAGTGTCTTTCATGGTAGACAGCAATAATGGCTAAATGATTAAATGCAGGAGATGGCAAAAATAACAAGTCAGTACTAATTATGAAATTTTTAGAGTATCATAGAATAATGATGGCACACAGCTTTTGCAAAAGGAAATTATCTGGTTTTGCTATTCAATTCAGATGCCAAGCTCCAAATTTGCTTGTTTGATTGGGCTGGCACTCTTTCCTCAGAGACTAGAAAAAGCTTCCATTAGCTTTCATTGGCCTAAATCAGAAACATCTGTTAAAAGCACAGAACACTCATTGCCTGAGATCAACAGCCAGAAAGCTGCACAAGGGCAGAATCTTTCCCCTAAGGTAGGTGACAAGTCAGTCATATGCCATCATTACTCTGCATGTCAATATTTCATTGAATTCCTAACTCAGCTCAAGCCTATGTTTTTCTCTGAGATCTCTTAATTATATTCTAAAATCAAAATTCAGCATCCTATGTGTTTCTGTCTGCCTTCAAACTGATGCTTTGTTAGTCTTCACAACAAACGCATTAGAAGTTTCAGAAAGCTAAGGGAAAAAAGCCCAAACTCTTTCAGTCATTCAGAATAGCTGAAATACAGTGCAAACAAACTTAAACATTAATTTTTTCCATCTCATGCTCTTCTTTTTTAGATATGGAGATTTGATTTGGAGCATTCTGTGAAATATTTTCTAGCTGCTACAGATTTACCAGGTCCACTTTACTGCTGGTTTTGAGGAAAAAAAACAAGGTCCCATCTACAGGTTTTAGCTATACCCCACTGAAAATAAGCACAAAATAGAGGATTATTCAGCATGTAGCTGTGAAGTGTCCATGTTAGGGTATGTTTGTCTGGCTGTGCTAATTACATCCAAACCCCCATGCCCACGCTCCTACTGGCACTGCTCCATCTCCACATTTACTATAGCTCTGCTTCCTTCCCTCTAATAGCTTCTGGCATGTTCTTCAATCCCCCTATTTCTAATCCTGATGCCCCTTTGCCAAATTGTGGAAGCAGCTTGGGGAAAAGGAAAACCAAAACAAAGCAGCCATCATCTTCAGCTGAAGCTCACCCGCGTGCGTGGCTGCCTTCCAACATGTCTGCCAATGCCTGGCTGCTACAGGAGCTACTGCAGGAGTTGGAAAATCGAGGGGAAGGAGCAAAAATACACAACAGGCACAGAAATTAATGTTACTGGCTTTAAAGGCAACAGCCATCTGTTTTCCTTACTGCCTGGCAGCATCAGGAGCTCCCTGCGGTGAGGATGGAGATTTGGCAGGTTTCCGTAACCCTGTTGAGCTTTTACTGTCCCTACCAGCATGCCCTGCTGCTTCTCTCCACACCCTCAGACCAATTATACTTAGACTTTTTATTGCAGCAGCAGTGCCCACACAACCTTATACTTATGGGCACTTTAATCACCAACACCTATCCAAACCAGCAAAGTTCAACTACTGCTTAAACATTTAATTTCTAAATTTGGAATTAATATGATTTTGCAGCCATCTTGCATCCAAATAATAGGAAAAACTGGTTTTAAAATGTAGCTGAGGCAGAGTTTACACCTGAGAAAAAGAACTTGACTTAGTTTTGTGATAGCATGATCTTACCTATATTACCAAGATGCCAAGAAAAATTGTGTTATATTTCCCTTCTGTGGCTGCCATTTGAGTTTTTATTTGCATAATGCTGCTTTCCCAGGCAGAAGGTTGCCAGGAAAACAGAGCATGAAACCTGTCACAGAAATGCAACAAAGAGAATTTGGAGGCTTTGTTTTCAGTAGAACTGAACTGATTTCAATGTATTTTATTGCCATAAAAATTAAAATAGACAGTATATAAGATTATTATTAATATTTTTATTCATTGTGTGCCAACTTTAAGCAAAACCAGCAAATACTAGAAAAAAATAGCAGGTAAAAGAATGTAAGAATATACATTAGTAAAAAAACAGCTATCCATAACCACAATCTTCCCTTGAAGTAGCAGCTTTTTAGTGCAGTTCTTCAGGGCTGTTTTGGTTCTCAGTTATCACAGTTTTAATATAACTTACAATCACTTCCTAGAGACTTAGTTATCCGGATTTTACAAAGCGTTATCTGCTTTAGGAAAAACCAGAGTGCTGCATACAGTAATCTGTCATGCAAGAGCAAGAGCAGCTGGTGTAGCTTACATAAAGTGGCAAATATCCCAATGCAATAAAATGTAAGCATGTTCATAGCAAGAGCAACTATTGGCATAGAACAGATGCCAAAATATATTTCTATTTGGATCACAAATAAAATTTTCTGTTTATTTTCTGTTATAATGAAGATAAAACAACAGGATACAATTTCCTTACATTTGGGGGTGGCAGATTCTCTTCAAAATTTAGGTTTTGGGGTTTTTTTTAAATTTTATTTCACATATATTTAGTGCTCCCAGTTACAAGATCTGAGTTATCACCTAGATCTCAGCAAGTCAAAATCCAATTGGTTAGTTTATCTATCACCTTGTCACCTGAATTGTGGTTTTGAGTGAAGGGTTGTTTGTTTCTTGGGGGGTGGGTTTTCTATTCTGCTCTGGGGGTTTTCTTACATAAAAGCAGAACATGGAATCAGTGCGTTTTTTTCCTGGTTTTGGTTCGTTTCTTTTGGGTTTTTTTTAAAGGAAGGAGATTGTCCATTCAATTGTCCACCTGTTTCAGACAATTTATTCTTTTTCTGCTAGTTGTACTGCAATGGCATTAACCACCAGGTGTACTTGGATCACAGATTACTAAGTGCTCTGCCCTTGTGTTGCCAGGAGCACATTGGAGGAAGGCTGGAATCAGGCTGCATCCCAGCTGCAGACACACAGTAGTTGACAGTACATCCCCTGTGAGAGGGATGAGGGGCAAGACCTGCTTAAGACATCTGAAGCTATTGAAATACAGACTAAAAATAGTAGCAGTGATCTCTACCACATTGGGACCCACTCTGTTCATGGACTTGGCAACAATTTAATCACTGAGTGCAGAGGGTAGTGTTTGATGTGCTGTTTTCCATACACCTCCCTAAGAAAGGTGATCTTACAGTGATATACTCCAGATGCCATTATAGGAGTTCAGTAGTGCCTCCTATTATGAAAGCATTTACAAAATCCCCTCTAAGGCTATATTTTCTCTCTTTTTTTCTCTTGTTAAAGGATTGTTTGCCCAGTTTGGTACTGCAAGTGTATCAGGTTTCCATTTTGTACTCAAAGTGCCTTGTCAGAAATGCTTAGTGTTTTTCTATTATGAAGGCATTTACAAATCCCCTCTAAGGCTATATTTTCTTTCTTTTTTTCTCTTGTTGAAGGATTGTTTGTTCAGTTTGGTTCTGCAAGAGTATCAGGTTTCCATTTTGTACTCAAAGTGCCTTGTCAGAAATGCTTAGTGTTTTGAACAATTAGTCCCTTGTAAGCCTTTGTTTCCTTGTCATTGAAAGCAATGTGAACTATGGGCCCACAAATACAGTTTTACAGTCAACTCTGTCTGTAAGCCACTGATATTTGCTGAGGAGTGAAATCCCTCCATGTGTCAATATCAACAGGTATGAGATAAAAGGAGGAGTTAGGGAAAGCAAAGTGGTTGCTTTGGTTAAATTTTTGCATCTTTTTGTGGACAAAATTGTAATGATACTAAAACTTGACATCCTGCCTTTTGCACAGTGGTAACAGCAGCAGCATGGCCTAACTATATGTGACAGCCACAATGACTCGTCGTGCAGTATGTTTAATGATCTGTGTTTAATGAGAGCTGAGACACTTCCTGGACACTGTCCATAACTGTCCTTCTCTGAGGCTATAGTCAAACATTTAATGTGAGAAGAAATCCTAGAGGAAGTATTTTCTTGCTCTTTCTGCTGTGACTAGGAGCTCACCAAAAGAGAATGAATGTTGGAATGACCCTGTGAAAAACAGAAAATAAAAGCACAGCAAATTGAGCCACCTTTTTCTTTTGAGTAGATTAACCTAGCTTCCTAGCTATGATAGTTTTAACATTGCTATTAATAAGGCCTTTCTTATTTCTTTTAAGGTCATATACCTCCCATGAAGGTATATGTCCATTTTAGTGTCACAAGTGAGTAGGATTTGGGATGTAATGCTTACCTATTCCCATCTTCCTTCTCCTAAATTTCCCAGTAAAAAATGTTCTAATTGTAAGGAATCTACAAGAACCTATGAGTGGATTGAAACCCATCAAAAAAGGAGCACATCAGTCCTACTCTTAGTATCTCCAGAGTGCCACCAAGTCATTGAGAAATGAATAGTTCTTAGAGAAAGAAATCACTCCGCAGAGAAAACTGCTGGGTTTTTTTTAATTATCCCACAGGTGTGAGTTCCAACACATTTGGACCTTCTCCAGCTGTACATTGAACACCTGCAAAGCACATCAGAGTCCATCAGAGCCCATGGACAGAAAGCCAGACTTTGCAATTTGTGAACAAAAAAAGAGGGAATAATTTAGCATGAACACTGTGGTCTAGATTGTGCTTTAGAGGCTTAGCCCTTTCTGAGTTGACAGAAAGAATGAATTGTTCCACTGGTATTTTGGCATTTAGCAGAGATGCCTCCTGGGGCCTGAAAAGCATTTCCTAGAGCAGCTACTACCTGGTGAGTTCAGTGGGTGCATCTTGAACGTGGCATTTGCTAGCAGAACCAGCACATCATGCTGCAAAGGAACGGGGCTTTTTACCTGTCACCTTCAACAGGCTCAGAGCTTTTCATGTTTCCCTTTTTATGCCTCCTATGTCATGGATCCTGTGTAAATTTGGCATTGCTTAGTAAGATCATCATTCCCAGCAGAGTCTGGGGAGGAAACATTCCTTGAGCTCTCTCTCTATCCTGAAACATTAGAAATACTAATAGAGCTCCCAGCTGCTATTATAGTTTTCATAATATAAACACCTGCCTGTAGCAATGACAACCAAAGTAATAGACATTTGTCCACTATACAGCTAGAAATTGCTTTTCAGCACTACAGAACCAGGCCAATTACAAACAGGTAAGCTATAGCTAAGAGAAAGGGTAATCTCATTCTGGTCTGGCAGCCATGCAGACCTCTGTATGCATATATGTTTTTTAAATGGTCACCTTAGCTCTGCATTAAAGTTGGTTTGAAGCCAATAGTTCATTGCCCTAAGAAACTGCATTCCTTATGGGTTAATATTTCACTTGACAGGAATCCTTTCTGGCCAGAGATCAACTATGCAAACAGGTTTGTATCTCATTGTTTCCAGGAGCAAGAGTTTTCCAAACCCTTCTCAAACACAGCTGAATCATAATATATACTCCCCACTTCTCTTCCTTCTATTTAAATCTTGAACTCCAGGTCTTCTATTCCTGCCCTACAACAGGTTGGTCACTAACAAAGAGCTTGACCTTACTGTTAAAAGCTGGTACATCAGTCATTGCTCCTTATGTCTTACCTTACTTATGATGGGCAATGGAACAGTTTGGATTTTATGCTCCTACTTTCATGTGTTACTTTTTCTCCCTGGAGTCTACTACAAGGACTTGCACCAAAAATTTGGGAATTATGCTGGAAACAGCAAGACTGGGGGAAAAAAACCCACAATTAAGTCAGAAATGCTAGTAGGTGGTCTGGGTAAAGAAGATGTATAAGAAAAATTAATAACAGGGAAATTATAAACTGTGTATTGACAATAGAGTTTGCTTTTAACAATTTCATAAAATGCTTGCTTCTTTTTGAGTGCTTTGAGTCTCCCAATATCAAATCTTTACTTGAAAATGTGTGTAGTAAAGATAAACAAGACTGCTTCTACATCTTTCTGGGCAAAATGTACTTTACTTACAAAAATCTCAGTCCAATCTTTATGCAGTATTGATTACTGTTGCTCTTCAAAAATGTGCATCAGCCATTACACAGCAGCAACTTCACTCAAAAGCTAGAACAGAACAGAATCACTTGCAAACACATTGATCATAAATACTACTGATACACAATAATAGATCAGAAAAATTTCCTGTATTAACTATATATAGGACTAATCTTAGAAAGCCTCTTCAAAGCACATCTAATTACCTGTCTGCTGCAATAAATCAGTGATGGAATTAAGAAAGGAGTCCTGAATTCTTACCATCATAACTACAGGCAGGCGTTCTCTGTACACACTCTATCAGTGAAATCAATGCAAGTTGCACTTTCTCCCCACCTCAAAGGCAAGCAGGTGACAACTCAGAGCATATTGCTTATGCCCTCCTGTATTCCAGTTTCCTGAGGAAGCCACAGCCTTCCATAGTATGATATGCATCAATCACATTATAAAAATAAGTCCCTCAGCCCTATAGCAAGACCCATGTATTCTGGGTCACTCAACAAGACTGTTAGCATGTCCTATCCTGTGCTGGGACCCACCATATGACAGAGAATGTCTGAAATTTCCTCAAATTCCAGGTATATCTCATCTGATCTCATGACGAGAAGCTATGTCTCATGATCCTCACATGCCTCTGTAGGAAGCTCTGTGGCTTGTTCTACCTGAAATGTTGAGCATCATTAAGGCTGTAGGGACAAATGTCCTCATCTACTCTCAATGTCAGGAAACAGAAGACTGGAGTGGTTTAAATCCTCCTTCAGTTTCAACAGTTGTTCTTGCATCAGAGTGCACCTTTCCTGAAATATCCATCCCCAATTTGATAATTTCTAATAGTAGGTGATTACTGGAAATACTGGTAGCCACAGACTTTGGTTATCAGCTCATTAATCACTGCAGCCATTAAAAATTTACCTTTAATTTCCTCCCTAGCTACAATTTCTTATTTCATATTGCAGCAGTTGGCTGAATATGCATTTTCTAAAAGTTCTATGTCTTCTGTAATTTTTCCAATAGATTAGGATCAAACTAGGTATTTGCCTCATCTTTTAAGAGCTAAACAAAATGAACTTCATTAAAGCTTTGCTATTGTTTTTCAGTCCTTAAGTCACTTGTAATTTTTTACTTGAAAAGTACTCAAGTACTTCTTATCTGTACCACCTCCAGTATAGCAAGTTCCTAGGTCTTTTGATTGCAAAGTGAATGAAGAGTATTGGAGAAATCCTGAGCATGTGGGAAAGCCTGATAATGACCAACAGTAGGCGTATCGCTGCTGCTAGGGCTCAGAGCAGAACAGAGGAGAGGTAAGAGGGGAAAGCCATTCTATCCCTTCATCTTTTCTCCCTTTCCAGTGCCTTTATGCTCTCCTTACAATGACATGCCAAAATTATCATTGGAGCTGTTGTATTCCATATGATGTTTGTCCTTTTGTTATTCTACTTTGTTGTTCAAGTAGCCTTAAATCAAAAACGCTAATAAAAATCTATGCTTGTTATATTGATATTATGACAGACATTTGTAACCTTATCTGAAAACATTATGTTAATTTGACAAAACCGGAAGAGGAAGGGTTGAAGGGAGGTTTGGTTTTTTTTTCAAATAGACAACTCTTTTCATTATGAAGCACGCACTGATTTGTTCTGTTTATTGCCTTTCTCTGTCCAGGTCTCTTCTACTCTTCTACCAAATCTGTTCTACCTTTCCATCTGAACTCACTAATTTAAAGTGAATGCATGTAAATTGTTATCAATCTTCATTGCATACCAGCAATACCAGGTCTCCATGTATGGTAGAAGCTCTAATTTTAGAAAGCTGTAATTTCCCCCATCACAAGATTCTTGCAGACTAAACTTTCATATTATTACATGCTTTTTCTGTCAATAAACATTGGCTCAACATAATGTTTTGCATCTTAGAACATCAGGGGGGAAAAAAGGGCAAAAAAATTGTCCAAACTCCCAAAACAGTTCTGTAGTTGCCAGCTTCCACATTATCATACACAGGACCACAGTACAAGGAAGCTGAGATGAATCTCTAGATCAATGCCTGCACTGTTCCAGCCAAGCCCTCTAGGTTAAGGTCTTTTCTTACGAGGTATGGAGCAATCCTGGCTGAGTGTTTCTGTGGATAGCAGAGCTTCAGGGTGAAGGAAACCCTCTGTATGTCTCACTTGCCAAACTGAAAGTGCTTTTGTAGTTGTGTGGCCTTCCTGTAGCATCAGGTGTTAGCATTTGAGTTGGACATGAATATTATAATATTTATTTTTTCATTCTGAAGATATAGATCAGCTAGAACTGTTGATTTTGAGAAAGTCTGCTTAAGGAACTCTGTTTAACCTAACATGTTCAAAACCAAGTTTTGAATTCTGTCAAAACATAATTACCCTGACCTGTATAACACATGGAAGTAAGAAACAAAAACTGGTTAAAGATTTCAGGAGAAACAAACCCGCAAAATCAGAATATATCAGCCATAAAACCAGATTTTCAGTGTTATGTTTTTAATATATACAACACTGAAATTGAAAACTGCATTGACAGTGATTACTATAGTATGTAGCTTCCAGGACAATGGGCTGGACAATTTCCTCCCTTGTTTATTTAATAAGAATACTTATGTTTTTCTTTTTTTTTCCCCTAGTGACTCAGATGTTGGTTAATCTTTTAACTCCTGCAGAGGACAGGAGAACAGTATAGTAATAGAGTTGGTGGCTGGACATCATTCACCCATTACTATATGTCATTCTTCAATTATTGCAATGTAATGACAGAATATCCATTAAAGTTAGAGATATTATTGCAGACAAAGGCCAAAGGGAGATAATTTACAATTCAGCACTCAATTTGTTCCTTCTGATTAAAAGGGGGGAAAAAATCCTCACAATTATCCTACTTTCTTGAGTAACAAGGAAAAAGTGCCAGCAGACCTCAGCTTATGTGGGGAACTCCTGCCTGTGTGTGTAAGTTAAAGCTTTATGACATGATCCAAAGCCAGATGAAACTACTTCCTTAAGTTCATTTCAATCAATTTGGAATCAAGACTTAACTTAAAAGATTTCTAAATAATTAGGATAACATTAGCTGCTCTTTTTTTTCTGTCAATAAACATCATGACCAGTACTGTCTTGTGAAAAGTGTTCAGTCTCAAACAATGACATCACATTTATTCAGAACAAGGCTAAATGAGGGATAGGCCTTGCACTAGAGAGGAAAGCTTAGGCAAAGGTGCATTTTCTGTTCTTTATAAAATATATTCCCATGGCAATTAGTGCCCAAAGTGAGTGTGCTTGTAATAATAATTAAGATAAAAGTCCCTCAAGACAGAAAATATGAATGGACAATGACCAGACTGAATAAAGACTTTTAGTTATTTAAAGTGTGCTATACAAGTCCATAAGCCAGAACACCTTCATTTTACAATCATCATCATCATCACAAAATATATGTAAATAAACACAAACCACTCTGGGTTATGGCTATGTTGATGCACACTCAGGGGCTTCCAAGCAAGCCACAGTGGTCCTGTTGAGTGGCAGCTGGAGTGCACAAACAGGCCTGGCTCAGTGCAGAATTGGTTGAAGAGGTGCCACTCCACTTCAGAACCATTTCTGAAATCCTTGCATTCTGTTTCACTCAGTGTAGAGCAAGCCCAAACCCTTTCACATGGTCTCATTGTAAGCAATATCTTGCATATTTGTTCAACCAAAAGACAGGAATTTAAGATTCATAAAAGGGTGTCAGGAGTGGAGGAATGGTTCCATAATTCTGTAATTATTTTAACATTTTACTAGTCTTTGAATTTCTGCAAATAAATTGGGCCACAGGAATAAGCGTAGGAAACAGCAATTCATTATGTGCTAGATGCCTTCTCAGGTGCTTGTACAGAGAGGGGTATTTGAATAAAACTGTTTGGGTTATATTAACTCTAGTGTTTTTAGCCACATCTGTACAGAGTGCCTCTAGCTGAAAACAAATGCAAATGAGCAGAGAGAAAACGTGTCTAATGTGAGCTCTGGAGTGTTTATGCTGTACCTCACACATACCAAACAAGCAAGTCTGCCCACTTTGTGTTTGCTGTTTACCCTTATGCAGTATGTACTCTACAACTGTCCTAACATGCATTGGCATGTTTGAGAAAGAGAAAGAAGATTCTCTGCTTCTGTCCATGTGTACCATACACTAGACCCTTGCAAAGCAAAACAATAAATGAGACTTCTGATTTGGCTATACCCTCCTGACCTGATTGTGCTTCTGCTCTTTTTCTACTTGTTTTACAACAGGAAAAAAAAAAACCCCACAAAACCAAAAAAAAAAAGAAAAAATGAGAAAAAAAAAAAAACCACACACAAAAAAATTTCCCCCCACAAACCAAAACCCCAACAACCCAAAAAACAAGAACAAACAAAAAACCCCACCAAACCGAGACAGAGCTTCCCAGTTTTGTTTACCTTGAAACAAAGGAGGGGGTTTTTTATCTTTACAAGTTAAGATATGAACAAGGACTACACAAATGAGATAGAAAGAACAGTACTCGGTTTTCCCCTGGCCTTACTTTCCAGAGCTGAAAGTACTTTTATTTTCTAAATTCTTGGTCATGTGGAAAAGGAAATTTTAGCTACAGTCGGTCAGTTTCAGAGTGGCCAGTCTGAAACATCTGCCATACAGTTGATTGAAACATTCACCCCTGGAATGGAATTAAATTTGTTCCAAAAAATGCTACAGGATGCTTTATCATTTGAGGACCAGGAGTCAGACCACAAAACTCACTGTTCACACAGTAACTCAAAAGCAACAATAATTCAGCTTTACAATCCTGATACTTCTATAATGGTCACTTCTAAAATATATTTTCCCTTTGGACTGATTCATTTACCATTCTACAAAGCTTGTTGGTTTGGAGCAGTGGGTGACTCCTCATGGATACACCTGCACAGCCAATTAACCACACATGTCTGAGCCGGGCTTGGCACATGGAGGTGCCCCTAGGATGGAAACACACAATTACAAGAACTCAGGCATTACTGAAAGGAGATGAAAACAGAGGTGGAGCTGAAACAAGTTTTTAGAAATTATTTAAGTGGATAAAAGGGCAAACATTAAAAAAAGCAAGATTTTGTAGATTTTCAGTGGAGAAAAGCAAATGAAAGGGTTTTAAATGGAAAACAATATTGTTAATTTTACAAATAAAAGTTTATTAACTTTATTAAGTTGCAAAGGAGCTAGTTTTAAAGTTGTATATATGTTAAAAAAGATTAGTTGAAAATGTTTATTCTGTAAATTTTGCTCAGTGACAAAGAAACATATGAAGTCAGATTAACTTCATAAAAGATGCCATTTATTTATGAATCAAATTTAATTTGTTGTTTGTTTACTAAAGATTTTATGCAAACAAATATAAATAAACTGTCCTGGTTTATTAACATAATTTGAAAAACTAAATAAAGCTGTTAATGAATATTTTAGAAGGTTGAAAAGCCAACCCAAAACTTTAAATATAAATTAACTCATGTTCGAGGGAGATGTTGTTACAGTGCCAGGAATTCAGTGTGAGGAAGAAAAATAATTTTTATACAGCAATAAAGAGAATTTTAGCTTCATAAATGCTATTGTTTGTTTCCTTCTTTGGAAAGGAGAGAGAAATCTCCTGAGAAGCAAAAAAATACCCTAAGCCTTGAAACCATCGTTTGTATTGTATACAGTGAAAAAAGCCAGGACAGCTCACCACAGCTGGGTCTGTGCAGAAGAGACTCTGCTGTCTGACCTGTTTTGTCAGCTTCTAGTCCAGACCAATGAGGTGCAAATTATCTGTTCCTCAGAAGTGGGCACCAGCGCTCTGCCTCAGCTATTATGCACTGGCTACAACACTTGGGGTGCAGCTGTTATTTTTTTTCATGTTAATTGTGGGAGTGGTGCCAACTCACCAAACCTTCATCATTTAAGAAGTTCCTATTTTAGGGAAGGGATGGCAGGTTTCATCTTTGTCCAGGAAGAGGCTTCTCCTGAGCCACAGGACCTCACTGCAGGAGCAACGCTGATGGGCTACAGTCTTCTTAATCTCCCACTTCTGGTCAATGTCATATCAGGAAGCAACAATACCTTCCTACCACCTCTTTTGGTGGCAGAGAGGACCAAGAAACAGTGAAAAAGTCAATCAGGACCACATCAGGCATGACTGTGTGGACACTGAGAAGGGGCAGGTGCAAATGCTGATACTGGGATAGGACAGAACATTTCTGCTACAAAATTTAAATTGAACTAAGATCAGATCATCCTACTGGTATCTGGAAAGGAATACCTGCTAACAGTATTTAAAAAGTATTAACAAGAACTTTAAAAACAAGATCTTTCACGTGAATAGGAGATGGTCTTCCAGCCCTAACAAATGCCCATGGGTGGCATAGCAAGCGTTTTGATTGGTAGTTCTTTAGTTCAGTGTAACTTGATATTGTAAGAAATTTTATATGTATCTAATATTAAATTCTGACCCTTAAGGAAAGTAGTACTGTCATCCTAAACTAAACTCATAATCTTAGAAAGTTTTATTATGTCTAATCCAAGCTCTTTATAGAGATGGTATCTTTGCTTCTTTTTTTACCTTCTATCTAAACTCCTTTTCTGAAGCTCTTTCAGTAATGGACTTATTCACATTTTTTTTGTTTCTTTCTGAAGTATCTCAGATTTTGTTTCCAAAGTCAAGAGATATGTTTGAATTGCATTTTCTTCACACTCTCCTTATTGATTCTTTTGTTTCTTTCAGCTTAACGTTGAAGTTCTTTTCCGCTCTCCAGGAACCATATTAGTTCAGATCAACTGCTCACATTAGCCTATTATCCCATCACTAACAGAATGAGACAGGGCAAGACTTTGGCAATGCTTTCCAAGACTAACCTCTCATTAACCAAGAGTTTTTTGAACATTAAACACTTTTCAATTCGCCTACAATTTACTTGGTTATTTTAATACTTGTGACTGGAAATATCTATTCTACCAAAATGATTCGCAGGAGCAAAATTTAATTTTGTTTTATTTCTTCTATTTCAGATGTTCTGCTTGCATGAGGAAGGTGTCATTAAATTCAAACCAAGATACCATAAGGTTAAGAGGTAAGGGTTTTAGAACTAATGTTTTTATCTTGTTAAACTGTGCTCTGAGATTAATGTTTAACATCTAATAGTTCTATGATGCATGTTTGATTATGACTCAATAATGACATTTGAACTATCCATACAGTGCAAACTTGAAGCCCACTGTAAAAGAGAAGTAAAATACAATGAAATTAGAAACAAACAAACAAAATGCAACTCAGAGTGTTTTAGAGGTTCCCTTTTCATGTTGTAAAGTGCAGAAATACAGAGAATGGCACAGCAAGAAGACCAGTGGGTATTTTGGTTAGTTCCTGGTACAACTAAGGAAACCACAAAACCACATCAATCTCTAGCTTGCTCAACCAGTTACAACATAAAACATTTCTGATTTTGTTTCTAGAACTACAAACCACAAGAATAAAGAAAGTTTAGCTTATTTTCAGCAATCAACTTACATTGCTTTCAGAACCTCATTGACATTTAAAGCAAACGTCTCAGTGCAGCTGTAGGGTGTGACATGAAGCAAGCCATGCAAGCACTGGTATCGTGTGTGCCTCAAGAACTGTGGAAATTTAATTCTGACTATTTTCTAAAATTACTTCTGATTCGTGCAAGAATCAACATAGCTCCTTGCCATATTTTATGTCATGCTACAAAGGAAAAAGATGGTTATCAGTGCATTTAAATAATCAAGTTTTATTTTCCTGTATCAACTGCTTCACAAAATAGACAGTGAGTAATACAAATTGGGGGAAAAGATAGTTCTCTGTTCTTGGCAGTTCTTAAGTGACTATGTATAGCAGGACTGATGACTACTGATCTGGAGATAATGTTATTTTCTTTGCTTAAAAAGGTGTACTATTAGCTTATGCCTATGCTTCTTACCCGGTGGCATGCAGCAGATACAGCCAAGCATACATCAATCCCATGGGTTTGGAATGCTGCTGAGATAAGGAGCCAGTATCTCAGCCAATCACCTGAGAGGTCTCCAATTCAGTGGTTATGTCCAGCCAAGCCTCTGAATGACAGTGCTGACCCAGAAGGCATCCTGAGAGTTTTCTTAGCAGTGTCCACAAAGCCATCTCAAAGCAGCTATGCAAGATGTTACAGGATTCTTTAGGATCCCTAGAGCAGGACCAGTCATGTCCCAGTCATTGGGGGACTATGGTCTGACAGCAAGGCTGACCCATTTGGAAAGTTTGCCCCTCCCCAGTACTGATGATACAGATAATCCTTCCATGTTCAGCTATACTGGATATGCAAGCTGCCTAACAACTGCAGCACTATCAGAAATCCAGGAACACAGGAACATAGGAAATGTTTTCTGCATCTAAAAAAATCTGAACCTTGAAGAATAATTAAATCTTTCTGTAAATGGAAAGCCAAACAATGGCATTTTTCTTTGACACAGATCATAGTCAAATAGCTTTTTGTTGTAAGTATAGCAGTACTTTAAATCAATCTCTGCAGCCTTTAAACTGAAAATAACCTAGAAACACCTCTCTGACATCTGTAACAAATGAATGCCTGGTTAGCATTCTTCCTGCCACAAATTCCAGGAGCTATTCTTTTTCCATCTGGCTATAAAAGCGAAAGTTATGTAGAAGTTAGCTCATTGCATAAAAACAGTAGCTGTTGACCCAATACATGTCAGGAACTGATTTCTTTTCCATTTATGAATCCTTTAGTGCCATAATGAGCAGATCAAATGTATGTTCCAGACAACTATATTATGTTTTCTGCATCTAAAAAAAATCTGAACCTTGAAGAATAATTAAATCTTTCTGTAAATGGAAAGCCAAACAATGGCATTTTTCTTTGACACAGATCATAGTCAAATAGCTTTTTGTTGTAAGTATAGCAGTACTTTAAATCAATCTCTGCAGCCTTTAAACTGAAAATAACCTAGAAACACCTCTCTGACATCTGTAACAAATGAATGCCTGGTTAGCATTCTTCCTGCCACAAATTCCAGGAGCTATTCTTTTTCCATCTGGCTATAAAAGCAAAAGTTATGTAGAAGTTAGCTCATTGCATAAAAACAGTAGCTGTTGACCCAATACATGTCAGGAACTGATTTCTTTTCCATTTATGAATCCTTTAGTGCCATAATGAGCAGATCAAATGTATGTTCCAGACAACTATATTACAAACAGTATTTCGTGTGGATTCATGATCTGGTAAAGAGGAATATGAGGAAAGTCACCATTATTTAGGGTAGCCAAATCCAGGAAGACATCAAAGAATATCAGAAAGATTTAATAATGGAAGATGACTAATTCTGAAATATCTAGGGCCTTCATCTTCTGCTATGGATCCGTAAGTAGATGATGCAGCACAAAGAATCAGTTATTAGGTTTGTGTGTTCACTTAGTAAGGGAGTGTCTGAAATGGTGGCAATCTGAAGAATGTCTATGACCTGTTTAAAAATGTAGTCTGGGCTAGTCCTCCACTTGGATGTGATTTCTAGGGAAACAGACAGACTACGTAGGGCAGTTCTGCTGCTCAATCATACCTCTGAAACTGTTTTGTAAACTGTTTCATTTTCATTACTCATCTATGAGAAATATTTTTGAAGTCTTCTATTAATCATCCCTAGAGTAAATAAGAGCATATTTTCTTCATTGTTCAAGAAAGAAAACATTTAAATCATTATGTCATATAACAAATTATCAAAATTAATTCATCTTCTCATTCCTTACAGAATTCCTTGCCATCTTCTATTGGCAAAACAACATCTTTCAAAGGACAGAGATCATTTTGGAAGACTAAAGCTTTCTTAGTCTAAGTGTCTAACTGTGAAATATAATTGAGTACTATATGATAAGTCAAAAACTAAAAGAAAATCACTCTTCTATTTTCTGAGCAATTTCCTGGGAGCTCTCTTGTTAATATGTTCTAATTGAGTATTAAAATCTACCATATAGATTGTTTTGGCCCAGTACCATTTTACTTCTAACATTAGTGGATAAGTCCTTAACTATTAACTTTACTATCAGTATGTTATTTAAAATTAAATACAAAAAATATGGAGGAGAAAACTTAAATGTCCCAAATATATGTAAAAATCTACTTCATAAAATATTTATCTTACAAAACTGAAATTAGGTTTGTTTCCAAGGATTTTATATTTTGATTTCTAAGATCTTATGCAGTATTTTATGAACTAAAATAAACCCATTTGATGTCATGGATGTTGTTTTCTGATTAGTTTTCTGTTTGCTTTGTTTTTTATTTTTTTAATCAAGCAGAATTGATGATTTAATAAGCATATGAGTCTATTTCTGAGCTTCCTTGTTGGAAACAACTCTGGAACTCTGTGATGAGGAATGCTATTCAAGAAACACATGATAGGCATTTAGCTTTCTAAATGCAGCATGGGAGATGAACCAAGGCACAGTAATTGCAATGCTTCCCAGGCCTTTTCATTTGAAGACTTCCAATGCCTGTTGTGGTGAAACTCAACTTGGCAATTTTCCATTTCTGGAATAACTGCCTCATCTTTCTTCATGGGACATGCTTCCTTCCCTTTATTTCTACTGTGTAAGCCTAGCTCTGAAGTTCCTCAGATTTACTTTCTTTACCTTCATATTCATAGGTCCATGCCACTTATGGTCTTAGGTCTCTGATGTGTATTTCTTAAAAGAGAAAAATATGCCATAGGAAATAAAGATTTTTATTTAGCATGCCTTTGCTTTAATCTGTTTGATATTAGATCTCTAGATGGCTTTTCTATGATGGGAAAGTGCTCAAGTGCAAATTTACCAGTGCCTTTGTCCCTCACCATGGCAAAGCACCTGCTGGCAGAGGCACCCTGGGCTGTCACACCTGGCTCTTGGCATGGCAGAAATCTGTGTGCTTCCATTGGTCTCAGAGGACTCTACTGCCCTGTCAAGCTTCCTGCAGCTCTATCTGCTATTTCTTCATAGAAGGGGAACCACTGAGGATAACTGACCCATGGTTACAGGGTATACATACTCTCCTTTCCTCAGGATAGCAGCAAGCATGGGGTTTTCAGATGTCTCTCTCTTTACAAGCTCTTCTTTCCACTTCCTTCCTCAAGGACATGATAACAGCAGTATTTGTGCAGATGCCAGAAAATTTAGCTGGTGCAGCCAGAGTGCAGACTTCTGTCATTAAATAACTGAAAATATATTCTAAATTTCCACATTCCCATTTTGTTGCCACTCTTGAGCATATTTTTAATTTGATTTTAATTTTAATTTGAGCTCTTCCTGCATGTGCCTTTCTTGCCTAACTAGAGCCTTTTTTGACATCCACAATTATTGCTGTTCTTCTCTCTTTTGTAAATTACTGATGTCCCACCATTTATCTCCCATAACCTCTAATTGTGTTTGAAAGTTAACTCTCATCATCTTCATCAGGTGATCCTTTGTCTTCTGAGTCCACTTGTTACAATCAGTTTCTCTGACACAGCTATTCATTTAGCATATCCATTTTAGTGCTCCGATAAATCTAGTTACATGTTAATAAGTCTCATTCCTTCTACTACCCACCTCAGACAGGCACTGTGTATTTTTCAGTGCCAATGTGTGTCTCAAAAGAATTAACCCATTGACTTAAGATAAATACTAAAGACTTAAGATAATACGAAATTTAAGTACTAACTTGGTTACTCTTCACATTCTATAAAAAGAATACATAAATCTATCCTTCCAGCTCAGTTTTCTTGCACCCCATCAGCTTTATTCAGCATCTCAGAGCTGTTTGGAAAAGAGATTGTGACTGTTCCCTTCTACCCAGATATTTAATTGAATTCAATCTCTCTCATCGAATATCAGCCATACTAAAAATTTTTGTATGGCTGTGCATTGCATAATGTTTAGCAAACTTCTTGTGCAGCTCAACAGAGTTGTCATATGACCATGGAATGAGCTGGAATTATATTTCTCATCTCCTGGGCCAATTTCTTGCACAATCTGGGAGAGATTCTAATCTCAATTTATGCTAGAATCAATTATAACACTCTGGATATTTTCCAGGACAAGATCAGATTTTGACTCATTCTTCTATGTTTTGTGGTTTTTTTTATTCCTCCTTTCCTTTTCATTACAAAACTTTGCAACATAGAAGTAAGTTATAAAATTCAATTTCCAACTAATGTGTTTGGAAAATTCTATTCAATGCAAAGTTAGTTCTTAAATAAATGAGCATGTATACTTTTATTCTATGTGCTTTGAATACCTGCATTGTTAACCACAAAAGCCTGACTCAATATATGTTAATTTGTAAACAACTTAAATTTTATTTTAGTTACTAACACAAATAAGTGATTTCCTCTATGCCATAAGCAGCATGCTACAAAAATTGGAGTGTGTGGACTTTATACAGCCCCCCTCCTTTTCTGTAGGCTATGCATGACTTACCAGTGGAAAAAACACATACAAATTATTGCTTTTCCAACAACACTTAGAAAAAAAATATATATTATTAAATTATAATTTTAATGGATATATATAAGCATATCTATTGTGCATTTTACTGCTTGATTAATAATATTAATTTTACTTTTTTCCAAGAAGTGGGATAACTTAAGTCCTTAAGGGTGTAAGTCTTTGTGAGAACCATTTTTAACATTTTGGTCAACAAATCCAGCTTCCTGGGTTCAGGAATTATTACTTCAGGCATTATGATGCTCTTGAAAACCCTTCCTTGCCAAGGTACTCACTAGGCTTTTCAGTCAGTAAGTCCATTCACCTTTTACTTTGAAAACTTGCTTGTCATTTAATAAGGAAATAGACTTTTAAATAATACTTCTGAACAGGGTTCATTTTCCTTTGTCACTTAGGAACAAAAGTAGGAATTAAAATTAGCTCTGCTGTAAGACTTCATGTTCTTTCACCAGCCTTTTCAAAGCAGAAGCTACTACTGGCAATCTGATTAATGGAATATATGGAATACCTCCCATTCACTCCCCGGTTTCCAAGAACTGTTTGGATTTTGTTTTCCAAAATAAAAAAGAACTGCAGCAATTCACACTCTTGTTCATTTCCACACACAGAGAAGCCAAAAAACAAGCTAAATAAAACCTTCCAAATTGCACCAATATTATTCCCATTTACACCCTAAAAGTCAACATGAATGAAGCAGGAAACAGAAAATAAGCCACCAACAGTAATAATTCTAAGTGAGTAATCTGTTTGTTTTAGTTTTCTATATCCACCCATTTTCCTTGGTTTTCATTTCCTTCCACTTTGTATCCAATTTATGGCATGAACACATCCAATTCTGCCTACTGCATCCAGACTTCACAGCATCGACAGATCTTCCCAGTGCTTGTCATGCAAAACAGCACAAAGCATCTAGAACAGACCATGAGTTGCACCTGCAATTCACTTGTAACCCACAATATGTCTTGCTAAGTCAGTGAGCACTTGTGAAATGATATTTTTTCCATGGGAGGGGATATTTTGCAAAAACAGCAGGGAAAAAAGGTGAGTGATATTTTTCAGGATACAAACATATGTCTCCCAAACAATAAAAGAATTATGTTATTCTAGACGAAATAATCTTACAGTGCTCTGTTTAGTGATCTGGCTCTTTCTGGAGTATTTTGTGGAATGTATTATTTTACTGCTACAATACTTAGGTTAGGGAGCAAAATCACAATTCTTCTTTCCTGGAAATGAAAAACCAAATAACAACCATTTCAATGAAATTATTCAATGTTCAAAATGTTCCACCTAGCTACTCAAAGAGCCTCAGAGTCTCTGCACCTTGGGGAGAGGTATAACCAGGCTCCCAGAATTAAGTGGGAATCTGTGATTCTTGTGTCCACCACTGGGCAAAGTAGAAGGGAGTAGCAATATGTGTTGGAAATTGAAATAGTTTCCCTAGAAAAGCAGGGTCCTTGTTCAGGCTGGTCAAATATTTGCTATCAAAGCTGTTCTTCAATGACAGATTACTCTCATAAACTGGTTGGTTGTTTTGGGGTTTTGTTGTTTTTTTTTTCTTAAATTTCTGTCTTACTTTTGGAAAACTGAGTTTTCATTATTTAAAAAAAAATAAAAAAATTTTAAAAAAATAAAAGCCCAAACAAACTTACCAACATAGGAGGTTTCAAGTAAAAACTGAAAACTGTCCAAAATTTTTGCTGTGAAAATAAAGGCCTTTTTTGTTCATGTTCATTCCTTGCTTCTTTTACCACTCCATGCCCAGTTTTAGAGTTAATAACAAGTAGAAATCTTTGTTTAAAAATTAGATATTGTTGAAAATTTCTCTGTCTACAGGCAGAGACTATCTAATAAATACTTTCCTTCTACTTTTTTATTATTTTAACATTTTGCAGTGAAATCCTCATTTATTGAGCAAACAGTGCAAATATTGAGTAAATATTGAAAAATATGTTTTATTCATTGAAAACAGATAATCAGCTTTACCTCTTTAGCATGAGATTGTATAAATGTGCTTCCTTGAAAATTAATCAATTCTGTTATGGAGACCAGAATCCAGCCAATCACAGTCTTCAGTGAAAGATTGATTTTAGGGGGGTCTAGGTCCCTAGGCATGAGAACAGATTACAAATGTCTGAAAGCCACAGGCTGGGAGACTGACCACTGCTGCAGCTTTCTGAACATACAGAATGGGGAAAACTCTATTTGGTGAAGCTGTGGACGAGGATTTGGCAGAGCTTGGAAAGCGAGATGATCAGACCTGATCAGTGAGTTTTAGCAATAGTTTAGAGTATCTTAGACTTGTTTGTAAGAAGACTATGCTGCAGCACCTGGTAAATCACTTCATGGCCTAGGTAAATCACACACATGAATGTCTTGCATGACAGGAATGCAACAAAACAGCCAAAGCAGACCTTCTGTTCTTCAGCTGGGGTATATATTTTACAGAAAAGAAATATTTATTCAACATTTGAGAACAGAGCAAAACTTTAAAGATAGATTAAATACACAGTTTTGGAAGGAGATTGAGTGTTTGGGTTGCTCCAGAGAAGTAAAAAATCTAGAAAGGGTGGGTTTTGGAATTTTGTTGGTAAATGTCCTGTGTATGTCAGTGAGACTTTTGGATGTAAAAAAATTTCAAGATTTAGCCCATGTTACATTGTAAAACTGTAATTTTCTGTCATAGCAATGAAGTGCGTTTAATATAGTGTAATTTGGGAAGGCAGAACTTGCCAAAGGAAGGGAAGGAGTTATCTCTACATATTTGTAAACATGAAGCAAATTAAATTTGTATAGAAATATTTATTTATTTATTTGATTGATAGAAAGTGAGGGTATTTCTATATACTGCATCTATGTGAATGTTTTCAACATCTAACTGAAGAGAAAATGTTGTAATAGCTACTGCTCTTAGTAAACCCACATTTAATGCTTTTAAATATTGCCGGTCACACAATTAATTTAAAATGAAAGATGTGTTTGTGTACAGGTATGCGTATATGTAGTATATAAATTAGTTTTGAAACATTTATTTCAAGACTTACAGTAAAATATTTTAAGATGCCACTGTATGAATTAGAACTTATTTTAAATGCAGATATTTCAATGTGATGTAACTAAACCAACCCCTGGTCTTTCAACTCCCATTTTGAGTTCAAAAAAAAGGTTTTTCTCTTCCTGGAAATCATTATACACTTTAGTTGTGAGGCATCAAAGTGTATTCTATCTTGAAAAACATTTATAAAGAGTAAGAAATATGATCAGCAAAAATAAAGCATCAGACTAAAATATAATAGTGAAAATATTCTGTATTATGTGAGAAATAAGGAGCTATGCTAATGCATACTAACATAATGTGAGTTTAGTCAGGCCTTCCTTTAACCAGTTTGAAAATACTTATCACTATATGTAAGTACACGTAATGTCCATATGCAAATTCTTGTGTTACAAAGGTTCAATTCTCCATTCTGTAATTGGCTCTGGCTGCCAGGCAATATGCTAACAATGAATTTCATCTGCTTTTAAAGCACATCTGTTAGTAGTGGATGACAGTCAATTGGCAGAAGTGATATTCCAAGCACTGGCACAAAATCAGCTTCTTTTCCCCCTTGATTTCATTAATTTCCTGCTGGTTGAATATCCCAGCCTCCCAAAAATGGTATCAGTTCATATTGGCCTTCCCAACAGAGTGACATTACTGTAGTTTAAGAGGATGAATATATTTTGAAGTGAACTAATAGGATTTGCTTGAAAAGGAATGAACAGATTACTTACTACAGTCTGGAAATTTTCAGTTCTTTAATGAGGCTGTATCTGCTGATGTGCAGCACTACTCAATTCAAATTCAAAACCTGCTTAAAGGAAAAAAAAATCAGAGACAGGATGGAGAGGTCAATGTATATTTCCACTCCTGAGAAAATACATGAAAAGCACATGGAAAATAAGGAAGTTTCACTAAAGGCAAGTCATGACTGACTAATTTGGTGACCTTCTAGGATGGATTTACAGCAGTGGTAGATGAGGAAAGAAAGACAGTACCTGTCATGTACCTGTCAAAAAACACTTGACACTGTCCTGCACAACATCCTTGACTCTAAACTGCAGAGGTGTGGGTTTGATGGATGGAGTACTCAGTGGATAAGGATATGGCTGGATGGTCACACTCAAAGAGTTGTTGTCAGTAGCTTGATGTCCAAGTGGAGTCAGTGAGTATTGGCATTCTTTAGAGTACTATATTGGGACAAAATTATAGTATTTAAGAAAATACAGACTAAAAAAGTCCTGAGGACCTAACTCATATCTATGCAAAGATCTAGCAATATTTCGATTTCCTTTCCTTTCTAAAGACAAGCTTGGAAGTAGCTTTTTCAACAGTCAGGTAAAAACTGACTCTGTTTTGTTGGGGCTTTTTTTATTTAAGAGGATATGGTTCATATGAGGGATGCCAAACTAAATGCAGTTGTATAGCAAAAATATGGAAGTAAGTAAAGCCTAGGATTTCTTGGAAATAAGCAGATCACATAATTATCAACAAAGATTGCAAAGGGTTTACTTCAAAAAACTTCATAAGAAATTGAACACATGCTGTATCCAGTGCTATTTGTTATTTCCCCGTGTTTTACTGATTTAAAAATATGTCATACAAAGAACAATGCAAAGAAACCCCAAACAATCAAAAAAACCCAAACAAGAAACAAGAGCTACCACTCTTTTTTTTTTTTCTTTTAAAATTGTCAAAAAAGAGGGGTTTTACTTCAAAAGATTTTTTTATTTCCCTGTAGAACAAGGTGTTTATCACCTTGTTACACTTCAAGCTGGGATAAAGAAACTCTCACTCAGCATAGTTCTTCTTCTGCAACATATGCATGTAAACAACTGTTTCTGGCATGGAAGTTTATTGGAGGGTAAGTCAAAATAGAAGTTCACTATCAACATTTGTTCTGTTAACATCAAACCAAACAAGTTTGCAAGTTTTGTCTTTGGTGAATCTATATGCTCTGAAACCCTGGAGCCACAGGAGGGGTCACACTGCCTTCTTCACAAAACACCACTAAGTGGTGCCTTTCCTTCCCATCATCTGATTGAGATTGTGGCCTTATATGTAAGGCCTTAGACAATGTCAAACAGAATATTAAAATCTAATATTTTCTTTTGACATGTGTCTTCAGATTACAGGCATTTTCCCCACATTTGTTCCAGTGTTATAAGTGAAATAATTTATGCCACATAAATATGCTGACTTTAGTGTAAATTCATATATTCAGATGAAAATATTTTAAGATTGGCTTGAAATGGCTTCTAAATACTTCTATAATAAACCTACAACAGAATAATAGCTGTATTATCTGTAATAGTAAATCTACTACTAATAGATCATAGAACCTGTACAGTGCTGGGGAAAGTATGACTTGGCCTGACTTACCCTCATTTTTGAGCCTGTTCTAATAACATTGGAGCTGAAGTGAGTTGCAGACACCCTAACCCAAACAGGTTTAACAGATGGTGCAATGATGACCTCACACTGTGGTCTAGACAGGCTAACAAAATGACTGCAAAACAGAAAGAAGCCTCCAGAGCAAGATAAAACAGTCTTTGGTGAAGATGAACAGTGGAGCTTTGGGCTATATAAGAAATTTATACATCAAATGTAAGCATGTTTTATAGAATAACAGTTTTTCTTGAGATGTGATGAGGCATTGATGGCTGCACCTGTTGGATAAAACAGAGGTTTGAACAGATTTTCAGATTTGCTACCTACACAAACTCTGGATCTCCTCCACAGTCCCTAAGTCCAGCAAAGACAAGCCAGATATACGTACTGACTTTAAATCTACTCTTAGTGCTTTCCTTTGCAAGGATATTTTCCAAAACTGGTTTTTCCCTAGGCAGCAAAATCATGGATAGAAATGACTGGCAGGAAATATGGTGATTTTTTTCTTTTGATTATAATTTTTTCGCTTACAATGTTTATTTTAACAGTTAATCATCAAAAAAATAGTCTAATTGAAAGTTTCTCATTTTGTACCTTTAATTCAATTAATTTTAAAGTAAGAAGAAAAGTATTTTTGATTGTTTCCTGGTGCCTAGCTTGGGGCTTGAGAGGCCCGAACCTACAGAGAGATGCAGTGAGGGTATTTCTACATACAGATTACAGTGTGCAGAAAATGTAGAAAAGGCCATAGCTGTGACTGATTACAGGTTTTTTCACATGAGCTTCATCATGAAAAATGGATGAATATGTATTTTTGCACTAATTTGAAGGAGCTTCAAGTTGCAGTATCTTATTTTAAAGAGAAGATGGCTCAAAGAATTCCTCTTTTTTTATGGGTATGTCTTTAAGTACAAAAGAAACTTTGTGAACTAGCACAATAACAACTTTTTATGACTACAAGCTTTTGTTAGCTAGGAATAAGCTAAGGAGAGTGATGAATAAGCTATGTAGCTCTCACCTTGTGACATCTAATAAAATCTTCAAATATAACCACAATGGCATTCAAACAAGTTTAAAGAGAACATTTTACTATTGCATTCCTATCCAGTACTTTTTTTAAATTTCCCTATACCCAGGAAGGGTCAAATTTCACATTAGAAGTGTCTGTGAGTGTGGCAGAGCTGTGCTCATTTCCATCACCTGAAATGGGTGTGAAGGAAACTACACCAAGCATAACCAGCTGAACACTTCTGCCTGAGTTTGTGAAAGTGAACTAAGGCTTTGTGGCACATAGAGAAGCAGTACTACATAGTGAGGCCAAACATGCAGAGTCTGATTCCAGGGGAGTTAACTTGGTCATACCTTGAACATCTGTGAAGTCTAATGTGAATTGAATGTTAAGTAAATCAACTTATTTTATTAGTAGAGCATGGCATACTGCCACTTATTTGAACTCAACTTCTTTTCCACACCACATGCCTTTTCATGCATGCCTGAGAGATACTATTTCTGGAATAATTTCCAAGGGTTTTGCTATGTTTATGGAACTAGTTCTAATATTTTCCCAGGAAATCTGGGTAGTTACACCATGTGTGCAAAGCTTTCACAGCAGAGAAAAAACTATCAGATCAACAAGAGTGAAACAACACAGAGACGTCTCTGGTCAAGTTTAAAATTCCTACTTTAGCCTGTGCTGGGGAGTCTTTTGGGTTGGAAAACAGATGCTGAAAAATAACAGTACAAGTCAAGCAATTAAAGCACAAATAGACAAGTTAATGATCATTTGTTACTGCAGAGCTGAATGTTGCCTAGTCTGCATCTCAGAAATAATTTTGGGAAGAAACATAGGAGTTAGGGAGCAAAAAATATTTTTTGTTACTGATGTTAAAAAAGAGGCAGCTAATTAAAAATGCTCAGTGGCTTGGAATGTCAGCCCAAGCACTGGGGAATGACTCTGTGGAAAGGTTTGCAGCCAAAATCATCCAGTGCACATCCATGCTTCCAAAACAGATCTTCCAAAGACAGGCTAGGTCATTGTGTGACCTGCAAATAGGACACATAAGCACATACAAGGACTTGGGTTTCTGCTGACAGTCTACATCTCCTTAGACCTAAGTCTTCCAAAGTCTCATTAAGACGCCAGTCTTTGGAAGGATTACAAACACAACATAATTTACACTACCAGCACATTTGACCACTGGGCTATGATCTCCACCTAGAGCTATAGGGACAATAAATGTATCTGAGCTAAATTGTGCCTTAAGGCAAATACTCTGTTGATTCTACTGTCCTTCCTGCTATGTCTTGTGATGTTTTCCTGTACTCATCTACTCAACCCATAAGACATCCATGTGAGCAGCTCTGTGGTTTTATTTTCATGTTTAAATCCAGTTGCTGTAATCAGCTTTTTTGTAACTTAAACTGCAGTTGTTGTGACCATACTGAAGTACAGCTTTTCAGGCTCAGCCTGTAAGTCTGCTATTAGAGGTTTAAACCTCAGTGTAGAGAAGGTATATAATGAAAGTGAAGCTCTCATACATTTCCTGTGATTCAGCATAGCTGTACTTGAGAATTACCCAGTTTTGCTTCCCATGCTGTGACATTTGAGACCTACCCTCCAAGCACCAGTGGAAGGCTGTGGACTTGCCAGCTCAACATTTGAGATGGTATCACCATCATGGTAAACCTCTGCCTTAGTGCTGGCTTGGAGGCAAAGATACACTAAGTGAGTTTGTGGAGTGGCTTTTAAGGACTCAGCTCATGAACCTCATCAAAAGCACGTTAATTTAAGAGGGAACATGATTGTATAATTATCTCTGTGCACTTCAGATTCATTGACAAAGCCATTCTTCTTGTTTAAAGTCTTATTGAAAATATTAAGACTCATGGTGTAAGGAGGTACTAAATGCAGACACAGAATCTTTTGAAATCAATAAGTTGACTTCTGGCCACTAGCTGTACTACATTACTACTTAAATGAAGACACAGAAATAAGTGTTTTGCCCCTTAAATGAGTACATCCTCAGTAACTTTTGCTATAAGAACAACACTAAGAATTATATAGGAATTATCTTTTAACAGTTTGTTTCTAAAGGATGTTGAAGTTGTAGTTGAAGACCTCTCAGTTTAGTAGTGATCTCTCAATGGTATTACCTGCATTAAAAGTCACTGTGAATAGCCTTTCATCCTTCTGTCCAAAAATCAGAAATACAAAACAAGCTCTACAGCAAACCAAATTCTGGAATAGCCCTAGCTGTGACATCTAGGAAATCAACAAGTCTGGTTCCAACCCCTGTGAAGACATTTCAGCCTACCAATGAAAAGAACAAATGATTTATCTTCAATCATCTAAAATGATTTCAGGAATGAAATGAAATCTAGGAAATCAGCAAGTCTGGTTCCAGCCCCTGTGAAGACATTTCAGCCTACCAATGAAAAGAACAAATGATTTATCTTCCCAGGGAGTTCTGATATGCATCTTGAATATGTCGAATTGCATCAATGTTCTGTCAAAGTGAATTCCTTAGTAGTAGTTGCCAAAACAGTGGCAATCCGTCAGTTGCTAATGATGTTTTTAGAACTATTTTAGAAGTGACAAGGCAAAGGTCTGATAGCAATTTTCAAATTAAATCAGATTTTTCGACTGGTCAGGTCTTTCCCCAGTGCAGATGCAGTTAAGGCCTTCTATTCATCAGGTACTATTCTTTTAGTCATCATAGAATAGCATTCTGATTGCTTCTGATAGATCAGTTGTTTGCTTGGATTGGGGGAATCAAAGTTTCTCTTTCCCACTTGCTTTAGGCCTTACAGTAGGAAAGACTTCAGTCATAAGTTCGCTATTTCTTGGTATATCTGGAAAATGTATTATTGAATGCAAAACCTAAATTAAAAATAAGAGGGGAGAGGGGTGACATTCAGTTTAAATGAAATGCAAATTTTTGTATTTAATAGAAGAATAAAATTAGTTCCCGTTAATGCGAAATATTTTCTTTAGTCTAGGTGTTTTGCTTTATACATGTTTTGTGTTATAATTTTTTTTAAATGAGAAATTTATTTTCAAAATAAAAACTGAATGTTTTGATTTGTAAATATCAAAATAAGCTCTAAATTTGGCTAAAAAATATTTTCTCTTTGTGGTGTAATTTATACTCTATATCTAATTTCTGTGTTCTATTTTATCTCATATTTTGTTTTCACTTTATTTGATATGATTATAATTCAGACTTACCTATACAAAAATAACTGAATTTTTGAAGATCAGTTTGTTTCATGTAAAGCTTTTTTGACTTCTAATATTTTATTACTTTTTTATCTATGTATATTCTAAATCTAGATGGTGTCAAGCAATATTTGGACTGACAGAATTTCAAAATACTGCTTTATTTATTTGAAAGTATTAATAACTGAAGGAAAGAGCTCATCTACTATGTGTAAGATCATGCATCTTTTTTCAGTTTTTCTAATATAACTAATACTTCAATATGAAAGCCACAGAGTTAGAATGCTTATGATTTGCTTTTAAACTGCATTGGTTTAGTTTTAGATGGCAGTCTAAACTCTAGGCTTTGTATACTTCTCCCTTTGCTTATATATAGCTATGATGTAAGAAACACTAGAGAATCTGAATATTACAAATAAGATACCTTATTTGGACTTAGTTTCAAAGGATTTAAAGTTATCTCTTATCTGAAAAATACTTTGGATATGTTATGCATACATAGAGAGGTATAACAAGCACTTGGGGTTTTGTATAGAATTGCTTGCTCAGACAGAAACTAGCGTATCAGACTGAAAATTGTGCTGTGAACTCTAGTATTAAAGTAGCCAATGAACCTCACAGTGTGTTTCTCTTGGCTGACCGACTTTGGCTTTAAGAAAGATGCAACTTCAAAATAAGGCTTTTCTTGTGACTAATATATTCATCAGGTTTCAGTCTTGTGTGGCTTATACAGGATTATCTGGAGGCTTATAAGGGGTGATCTCTCGCTGTAGCCTTTCCTTTGACTGATCTTGCAAGGTCTTTCTTTCTCCTCTCTCCCTCCGGCTCCCTGTTTTTAAGAAGCTGGTAGGATTGTAACTATTGTTGAAAACTCTCAGCCTGTGTCAAATCTGGTTGAACCAGTTGGCCCATTTTCACAAGTCTTTGCAGAGTAGGACACTCAGATGCAAACAGAGCATGTTTCTTGCACTGGAAATCAGTGCATCAACAATACATCAACAATACCCAAAAACTTTATTTCTTAAAATCCTGTAAACCCTGTAAAATATATCCCAATAGTACTGCAGTTATGAAGCTGAGAAATGCACTCCCAGAGTTTGGTTTTCTAACAGTTTTCAGTGGGGTGCTGTTATTGAGAGTCCTGCCTCCTTGTCAGGCTGACATCTGTTTTTTGTGCTTGAGAAACCCAGCATGGTCTTGAACCACCATTTCAGACAATTCTACAGTGTGCTAATTTCTTTCCTCCCTTGTTCTATTTCACTCATGAATTTGACAATGTAGCAAGTGAGTCTGATGGTTTGGACACTTCAGGAAGGGGGCTTGAAAGGCGAGGAAACTCTCCTTCTGTTCAGCCTTCCTGGCAATAAATAACTGCCTTTCTTCTTAAAATGCAGCTTTGAAATTCAACTGCCAATATTTTATTTTGAGGTTCAGGAGATTCTTGAGACTTAAGAAAATCTTCTATGTTTATCTTCAACATGTCTTGGAGCTGTAACATAGTGAGTTTTCCTCAGTTTGCAAAGAGCATTAGTAACACGTGCTGGCAGGCCAGCTGTGCTCAAAGCAGGTTTCAGTGATGTTCCACCAACCTTCATTCAACATTCGTGGTTCTGTGGCCAGAAGATGTGGTCAGGGTATTAATTCAGAGCGTTTCTGGGGAACAGAGCAGCTTGGGTGGGCTGTAGGAGGATGTAATAGAACTAATTATTAAATTCACCTTTCTGCAGAGAGGACCTATGAGAGAGTGAACAAGCAGCAAAGAAAATACTGATTTATTAAATTTAATCCAGCAAGGTAGACACTGATGTATAATTCACCAGAATGGCCCCTCCCTGGAGCTGTGCATGACAGGTATGTTGGGGAATAAGAGAGGACAGCCCTTCTTTACTGGAGCTGTTTCTAAAATTCCATTTCACATCCTATGTTTAAAGTTTGCTGTGACATACATACACTGCAATGAGAAACAGGCAAGCTGAAGACTTGAGTCTTGAGTATTGACATCTTGTTAATAACACTGCTCACTATGATAGTTACTTGCACTAAAAATAAATCTTACTAAGGTTTGTACTGAAAGGGATTTTTTTTCCTAGATCAGAGTGCTAGTTATAGGATATGTATTAGATATTTGGTCTGTAAAATAAAGCATCCAAACCAAGCACACCTCTATCCAGAGGGATTTTTCTACATAACTTGGCTCAGCTGACCACAGAATGGGAGAATGGGAGAGTCTCAGGGGTCAAAATAGCAGGAGAAAACAAAAATAAAGTTACAGGATTAGCTGCTAGTTATTTCAACTTGAACCACTGTATTTTACCTGCTGCTTCTTGAATGTGCTGGGGAGCAGTTTGAGGAAAGAAAATCAAAACCTGGAGTAGGCACTAACTCATCCAAACCACTGTGCCTTCAATTTTAGAAATGAAAATAAATATTAAACATGTATGTCATCATGCACAATGGCAAAGACCAACACAAGGATGTCTCAGACTTTCTTCATGGCACCCCAGGCATGCAGTAATTGCCACATAAGCCAGCACAACTTGAATGAAACTGAGTCAAATTTAATTAGCTCGTCTTTAGAGCACTTCTTCACCCCACACTTGTAGTCTTTAGGATCCTGCTGCACAATAGTAATGCTGTACACAAAATGCTGTTAGGAGAATCCCATTCTGAAATCTGCCCAATTTTACCATTGCATACTGTAACTCTTACCATAGTGTTGCTCTGGTTTTTGTTTGTCACTTTCTTCTAAGGTATCTTTGCATCTTTTTTTCACGTGGTACTGTATGACAGCCTGGCTGGTCTAGCCCTTAAGCCTGGGAAATGTCTTTCATGGATTTGACCATATTTAGACACTGAGCTTTTCTTCTGCAGATTTTTGTTCCATATCTGTCTTCAGTCATTGCTGCATTGACTTTACTGAATTACTTATCCCTCTTCATCTGCTCTGAAACTTCTTGCTCCTCCTTCATTGATCAAATGCTATTGACCATTAAATACAATTTTGGATATAAGTTCTACTTTATTTTAGTGAAGAAGTGCTACAAAGCAATAAATGTAAAATGCTACTTCATTATTTTAGTTTTGTATTTAACACAAGTAGTCTTCTACAATTACAGCTTCCTTTCTTAATTCTAATAATTGAAATCACAAAATTACCTGCCAGACTACAGAAGGTGCTCTATTTCAAATTCAAAATTGCTGTTTGAATGATACTGAATATGACTGAAATAGTTCCAGAACAATTTAATTGCTCCTTAATGATAGAAAAATATTTTCTTAAAATACAACTTTAAAAATCTACAGAAATAGTTGTGGAACTCTGAGTGCCTAATTATTCCTTCTATTCGTAGCTTTTTGCAAAAATATTTTAAAAATCACTAACTTGTTCTACTTAAAACTGCTGATGTAATTCACATTAAACAGGTTAAATTCAAATGTAGCGAGACTGTATTTCAAATTATATAATAAAGCTAAAATGTGGATAAAGAAGATAACTTTTAAAAAGTTCAGAGAATTAAATTTTGCAATGAATGCTGGAGACCTGGCTTTGTCTCACCCTGGCACTTTCAGCTCAGCTGATCAGCAGCTTTAAGACTGTTGAACTGTTACATCAGCTGTTGAGCCCTCCTTGCCCTGGGAGGCACTTATTCCTTCTCTGCTGTGTCCTGCCCAGTCAGGGTAGAGAGCAGTAAAGCAACAGTGAACAGAGAGGGAGCTTTACCAGCCAGTGCCCAGACAAAGCACTGCTGGCTCAAGTCTTTTAGTTTCTAAAAGGATTTAAGAGCAAAATTTTTGTGAGTTATTGAAAGTATGGTAATGGGTGATGAGACCTGTTTCAAAGTTGTTTGGCATGGAACATGTGCTTAGTGGTTTCTAATGCTCACCTTAAATGAACAGCAGCAATTGAATCCACCAGTATCAATAAATACTAATCCAGACCACAATATACATGCCCCATTTTAGCTACATTTAGCTACATTAATTATAAAAGGATGGCTGTCCTTACAAGCTGAAAGCATGTAAACCATTTAAGAAGTAACAGTTTCTCTGGTCTCAAGTATTTACATATTTATTGGAGCTTTCTTACAAGATAAATTCATACCAACAGCAGAACATCTCCCTCATCTAGACTCCTGAGAGCCTTTTTCATTGGCAGTTCTGGTTTAGACACTCTTTTGATACACTCATAGGGAGGGTCTGCTGTTTGTCTGTCAACATTGCCCCCAAACCATGAGCACAGCCATGTGTGTACAACAGAAGAGGGATTTTAAAACAGTTAAACCAGACAAGAGTAGTCAGAGGGTCATTGTTTTGTTCAGAAGATGCTTAAACACTCTGTGATGATCACTGAAACAGATTCCTTTTGTACATCTGAAATAATCACTGTACCTCAGTGGTGGTTTTAACAACTAGGTTTATAGAAGTGACCTCAATTTAATTTATTTTCTTGAATTTTTTTTTCCTCTTTATCTGTCTTCATTAGATTTACAACTTCATATACAGCAACACTTTTTTCCCCAAGATTTCGTGCTGCCAAGGTCCCCCTTGAAACTCCTATTTTTTTCCTAAGCTTAGGTAACAAAATGCACATGCTTCTTGCTCAGTGCAAACCTTTTGCTTACTCACCATTATTTCATCATATTTCAAGGAAAGCACCACAGACTGAATGTGTAAGATACTCTTCCCAGGTTTTATTGCAATATTTATGATGAAATCATAAACTACGTCACCTTCCCAGACTTATTGCTCAAAATCCAGAGGTCTTTATCTTGAATCTTTCTCATCTTTTTATTAATTGTTTCAGTAAAAAAATCTATTATTTCTTTCACATTCACATTGCACTCATCTTGAATGCAATTCAGTCTTTGTCACTAAAAAACCCAGAAAACTGAACTAGATAAATATTGTCCCTCCTAAACAAAACAGCTAGGCAAATAACCTGTATTTTTTCCTATTTAGGATGGGAAATCATAAAGAAATAAGGGTGCTTTGATGCAATTAAATCTGTTTTCAGGATCTCTAATTACAATTCCTGCTTTCTCATTTATGGGAGAGTTCAAAACAGAAGAGTATCTTCCTGCTCCAGCCTCTTTAAGCCAGCACCCAGTACAAAGGCCACGGGCTTTCCTGAGCAAGGTTTAGAGCTGCTTTGGGCTTTGTTCTTATGTTGTTCCTGAACTCTTGCCATTTTTTCTTTGAGCAGTCTCCTACATACTGCCAGGTTCCCTGATCAGAGCACAGAATATTCTCTGCCCACAGTGCTTCAACTGCTGAGCAACCTTGTACATACCTTTGGTTTGTGAAAAAAAACAACATTTGCTTAGTAGCTTCTTGTAGACTATTTATTGAAAGATGGTGGTTAAGCCTTGCAATTTCAGCCCAACCTACAAATGGTATACGAAGGACCACCTCCATATACCATGTAGAGGAGATCACCTCTACGTGTTCCTGATAAGGCCTACATATTCAAAATATGAAACATGTGATGCTCTTACAGTGAAACTATGTGTATCAAAATTTAGTCAAAATGGCATTACCAAGTGTATGTAAGACTGCTAATGGCACACCTTGGTGAAATTCCACTGCCCCTGCAATGTTTGAAAAGACAGAAGAAGGTCTGAATAATCTTGTCTCTGTTTTAGAAAGACTGTTACATCAATAATAAGATTTTATTTTATTGTAAAATCATGATTAAGGCTAACTTGAAACTGTATCATAGATTTTAGATCAAGCTGTGAAATATCGTAACATAGATCAAGCTTGTGACTCCAAGTTAATCCAGAGTCAATTGGAATGCCTGGGAGAATGTATAAATTTCATCATAGACTTGAGTAATAAACCAGTGAAGCTTTCTTTTTTTTTTCAAGGAGCTAAGTATTTAGACTTCTAAGTAACTTTTACACAATTTGCTGCCAGGTGCCAACAGTTGCCAGGTAATTGGTAACTACCAGTACTCTTCTGTGCTCTTCTAATAACTTTGTGTGAGCTTTATACGTATGTAAGGAACTGCAATCAAACAGTCGTCCAAATACTGTCTTTGACTGATAAATATATTGAAGCCAGTGCTTTTATTTGGACTAACAAACGAGAGAAAACGTATGGAATACTGCTTTCCAAACTGCGGTTGTTACTGCCTGGGGCTATCGATGACGAGCAAGATTTTCCCAGTCTTGGGGAGCTGCGGTGCCTTCCCGCCCGGGGAGCGTGCGAGGGAGCGCAGCGGGCTGAGCCCCGATCCCGCGGCCGTGTCCGGCTGTCCCGGGGCGCGCACGGCGGGGCGCGGGCAGCAGGTGCGCGGGGGGCCGGGCGCCGCCTCGGCTGTGGATCCTCCTGAGCTCTGATACCTACCTGCTCGGGAGCGGCTAACAACTACTTCATTTTCGAAAGGAACAGAGAGAAAAAAGACATGTTTGGCACTGTTGTTACTTCAGCTGTCCGAGCCTCGGTCGTGGCAGCTGTCGCCACTTTTCCCTCCCGGGAACCTCGCTGCTTTGCGGTGAAGCCGGGGCTGGCGCTCTCCGCGCCGCGCTGGCCGCCCGGGCTTTGAAAGTAGCGCGCAGCATCACAGCAGCTTGGCGCTCGCGATTCTCCAGCGTCCCTCGCCCCACCGTCTCCAGCTCCCCCGGCGGAGGCACCGGTGAGCGCTCCGCACCCACCGACGCTGCCCCGCGCCGGCTCGCCTCGCCGACATGGTATCACCCGAAACCCGTATCCCGCTACGGCGTGGTATATCCCGGCGCGGGAGGCGCTTCCCTCGGGCCGGTCGCGCCCGCCGCCCCCAGCCCGTCTCTTCCGTGGCGCTGGGAGAGAGGAGCAGGGGCGCGCCCGCCGCTCCCTCTCTTTGTGTGCGAGCGAGGCAGGGAGCGCGCGCGGGCGGGCCCGAGACGCAGCGCGGAGGAGGGCGCGGAGCGGCGAGAGGCCGGGGAGCGGCGCGGGCGGGCAGGCGGCGGTTCTGAGCGCGCCGCGGGGGCGGGAGGAAGGTGGAGTGAGGAGCGCGGGGCGGC